>NC_056743.1:1950677916-1950822916 GCF_019279795.1 Protopterus annectens
CAGCATGTACTACCACACTAGGGTGAGCATCTGTGGAGTCCGATGTACAAATCATCTCATCATACCCCCCTTTAAATAAAATAACCCAAAACTCCCCTGTCACTCACATTATTTAGCTGTACTTCCCAATTTGAAGTAATAATGTCATATGAAATAAATCACATCCATTTTCCCTCATTCTTTCATTCCATCTAGACTTACCACTGTATGGCCTGAAAAGGGCCTACATGTAATGTGTCAGGTTTCATACAGCACATACCTGTTGGGGATGGAGTTTGTCACTACTTACTTATGTCAGATGCATGTCCTTGTAAATAACTTTCATATGTTCATATGTGGGAGGATTAAATAGTGGTCTGGAGTCATTAGGACTTCTTTTAAATGTATTTTATTTGTGTGTTTTGTTAACTAGACTGTTTCCCTTTTTCGGCGGAAGCCCAGGAACATCCAGTATGCAATAGAGACTGAGGGGATCAAACTTAGGACTACATGATAAAGCTGCTAGTGCACTAAACTGCCAAACGTTCATACCATGTGTCTACAGACAGACAGACAGATTGATCAGAAGAGAGCAGGAGAGTCACAGTCAGTGTTTTGGAAATCTGTAAAAGTAACAGTGCTGGGAAACCTGGAAAGCTCTAGTTAACAAAGATATTTTCAAGGTGACTGAGCTATGGAAATGGCAGGTGGGGTGTCAGCGGTCACTAAACACCAAGAAATTTTAATGTAACATATGAAGAGCTGACTAGATAGTTGGAGCACTGAGTTTCCTCAGAGGCCAGGTTGCTGATGCTGAGGTTTGATACTGAACAGTGGCTCATCCTTTACTTAAATGAGCCTGTGTGCACAGAGGAAAGTCTTCACACAGCTACAGCACTACAGTTGTCATCACACAACTCTGTGCACAAACATGTCAAAAGTGATAACTTGAGATAGTCTCCGATGCTGCCATATTTAAGGGCAGAGTCTATCCTCCATTAAGCTGAATCATTTTATTCAGTGCTCTGGAATTAGCACGTTTTATGCAAGTCACAGTGGTAATTAATGCAGACCACACCAAAAAAACAAAGCAGAAAATCAGGCTGACCAATGCAAACCTCCCTTCAGTGGCTATGGTAAGTGCATGTGGCATGGGCAGAAAGTGAAGTGTCAACCACTGTTCATAACTCGTCAGTGGCACTCAGACGTGTAACCAGGTCAGTTAATCAGGTAAGTCAGGTAAGAAGGATTAAAGGTAAGAGCTGCTGATGAGCTTCATTCTTCAGCTTTGGGTTTGAGTGCCTCAGACTCTACCAGCTGTAATCAAGTTTAATAACATCATTGTTACCATGGTCATCCATGAAAAGACATAATTACAATATCAGAATCTAAAACGGACATGACACACGTTAAACATCAAAGCAGAGGGCAGATGTACTACAAAGGTAAGGCCCATGTACTGAGAAGAAATAGGTCTAAAACATGTTAGCACATTAGAAAGTGCAAAATTAAAGACCCCCTTAAATATTATTGTCATCTGGCTACTCTGAACTGTGCATATACACTGCATTTACCTTTTAACCTTCTGACCCAGGCCTTAACAAAAAAGAGGACACTTAAGGATTAGCTCATATAAACAGTTAAACAAATAAAAATAAACAAGACCTCATTAGGTTTCTGTGGAAATAGCATTGGCTAGCATGTGAATGTTTTCTTTCTATTCACATGCAACCCTACAGAAGTTGACTCCAGATCACCATCTCTCAATAATATAATCCATTCACTACTTAACCCTTCAGGAAATAGAAATCATAGCACTGCTTGTTTTCACTGAGTATTCCACAAACAGAACCCTGAAAGCACTTACGTCCTGTTAGCTCAAAGAGCACTCTGTCATTCAGACCCAGCCGAAGCTCCGGCATTCCAGACAGAAAGACTTTCAACTTGATACTGCCAATAATTTCACTCCGAAGAACGTTCCCATTGGCACTGACCTGAAAAGACATGATTTGCATTAAATGCAGGAAAAAAAAAACAGATAACAAGAAATAGGCTGTCAGGTTTTATGCCATATCCAGTTATCCAGTGAGGCACATCGAAAAGAAAAATGCATGTCATTACCATGCATAACAGTGCAGCTGTTCATTCAGCATGATACCATCTACAACATGTCCCAAAAATGCGCCATGTCACCATCTGTAGCAACATACTTAGGCTACAATATTTTAATATTCGTAAGACTGTAGCTAGAAATACACTATATTACCACATGAAACCATCTATATGAATATGCAGTATGCACTAAATCACCATCTGCAACAATGTATCCGTATGGGCAAACATTGTATCAGGATATGAACTTTGTAACCATCTGTAACATCCTAGATAAGAATGCACTAATTCATTACCTACAACAACATATCTAGACAAAATACTGAATCTGCACATAACCTGTGTTACTATTAGTAGCACCCCATCTGGACATGCACTTCTGTAATGCTGTATCTGGTCATGCAATATGTTATCATGTTTAACGCTCTGGAAATGCACTGTAAAAATCTTAGTATTTGCACCACATTACCTTCTGTAACATTAATTGGACTCATAAAAAATGAACAAGCATAGAAATCTGTCCAACCTCACCACCATGAGTGTTGAGTAAAAAATAAAAAATCAGAGAAACTAGTGAGATTAAAACTTTGTTGATGAGCTCAGTCACAATAATTCCCAAAAATCATGAAAACTATGCAGTGTTCCAAAGCAACACTCCTTTATTTGTCAGACAAGCGAGCCTTAGTAACACAAATCAGAAATATTTTACAATGTTAAAACGTATCAGCTTTTATACACTTAGAAGTAGGTGTAGAAAACATATGTATTGTTTAATTTTAAAAGGCAAACAATATAAACAGGGCTGTAAAAAGTGCATTTTACAACAGCAAGTACCCACCCCCACACATTAATATTGATTAGCTCAAACTACATCCTAGTTAAGGAAAACACTACCGATTTACTTGCAACCCGCATTCCCAAATCAGGTATTAAGAAAAGCATAACATACACATAAAAAGATTGACTTTTAACTAAAATCGCTTTTGGCTAACTAATGCAATAAAGCCTTCATCAGGTCTGTGAACTAAAAATCATATACATAGGGAGATAAGTAAAAAGTGTTAACTAGATTGATACAAAAAAAAACCACACAGCTATCTAATCATAAACATTATCTAACAAGAACACTATAAATATATACCTATCTAATAACATCTAATATGTATTAGTGCACATAAAAATTAAAAAAAACATGTATATTCAATAAAAACCAGTAGAAAAAAATACACAAAAATAGTGGATGAAGTAAACTAGCAATGTATAAAAGTGTGCAGGTGTGTGCATGAGTGTGCATTAATGTGCACCAGTATGCTAAATGGCGGAATTATACCAATACTTCATAGGAAGAGCAACATGAAATAAATGTGTGTTTTGAATTTACTGTTTAAATCTCTGGTGTGAAGCAAGGCTGTACTAAATGTAATCAAAGCAGAATTAAAATTAAAGTAACTAAACATATATACATATATACTAAACATATATACACATATACTAAACATATATGTATATATATATATATATATATATATATATATATATATATATATATATATATATATATACTAAACAGATAACATTACAACAATTAAATTTCTACCCTAATTTAAAACAAGTCTAAAAACTCACCTACTAAACAAATGGCTGTGTCCTTTTACCCCTGACTAACATCTCTCTCTGTCTCTGACCTTATGACTACCTCTGCTTATCCTATACGCCTCCAGACTACTTCACCTCCCACTGTCTCTTCTTATTACTCCTGCCACTCTGTATACTATCACGTCTCAGTCCTATCACTCTGATGAGGCAGAAATATCTCTGACTTCACAATGTAAACTATTTTGAAAATATGTGCAATTATCGAATATTCACTTGAAACTATGGTATGACTATTTCCATATCACTGTAATGTCTTTTATACTAACCTGTTAATTTTTGGCAACTGTCTACCAATTGACTAAACTTAACATGTAATAACTACGTTAGCCTAAGTTTGTATTTTACTTATTGTACTGTGTATACTTTGAGGCCGCAGTGGTGCAGCGGTTAGCGTTGTTACCTTACAGCAAGAGGTTCTCCCATTCGATTCTTGGCTGGAGCTCCTTCTGTGTGGAGTCTGCATGTCCTTCCCATGGTCGTGTGATGTTTAAAGACATGCAAGTAGGTGCATGTGTGCCCGACCTCCATTGAAAAAGGACATGTGTCCAGTCGGACTTTCCCATAAACAAATGTAAAATAAAATAAATAATAATAAATAATTTATTCACATATTACACATCATTTTTTTATATTTAGTATATACAAATATCTCCTCAAAATACCCTAAAAAACCTTTACAGATTGTGTGGCAGCTTGCATACACTCATCAGAGTCTTAATTGAGCAATAGTAGTTAAGTCCTGGTTTCCTGAATGCATTTAATCTCAACTGCCAGTTCTTTTTCCTAGAAAACACCATTGTCGTACTCTTCAAGCTCATCCATCTCCACACAGTTCAGGATGATCAATTTAAAACCAGAATGTCTGGGGTGTTCTAATAAGTGTTTGGATAAGGTGTTCCTCTGGCATTTACATATGATGTCAGAAAGGTGACCCTAAGTCCTCCTTTTCAGTTTATTCATAGTCTTACCCATGTAAAATGCAGGGCAGTCATTACACATGGCCATATATACAGCTTTTTCAGTGTTACAGTTAACACCTGCTGAAGATTTCACCATCTTTTTAAGTCAGGGGCACTCAAATGAGTCGCACTCCACCAAGTATTCACTGAAAGTGCAGTTAGGTGGCCCACAGATTTTAGTGCTCACGTCATCCTGGTGTTCTCACAGAAAGTGCAGTTAGGTGGCCCACAGATTTTAGTGCTCATGTCATCCTGGTGTTCCTTATTTTTCTTTTCCCACATAGCTATGTATACGTCTGCTCTTTTTTTATATACAGAAGTAGGGTGGTCTCTTAAAACCCTTTATAAGCTGCTGATTGTCAGTGAGGATAGCCCAGTTTTCCATAGTAACGGCTTTAATTGTATTGAAATCTCAGGTGTAGGTTGGAATGCAACTATCCTTACATTTCTCTTCTTTTGTGTTAGGGTGTCCTCATTGCATAATTCTACCAAAAGGACTATTCCACATAGAGTCAATGTTAGTTTTAGGATCATATGTAACATGTTTGATTCATATCCTGTGGTTAAGAAATAATTTTCAAGAGCATTCATATTTTTGAGAAAAAGGGGCCAAATCTGTGGTAGTGCGTGCTAATCTGTAGCCTTGTGATTTTACTATAGTGGGCTTAGTTTTTACTGGATGCAGACTGTCTCTGTGAAGCAAGTAGCTCACTCTTGATGGTTTCTTGTATAAATTACTAATTCATTTACCTCTGTCTTTATCAATACTGACAGTCATATCAAGGAACTGCACTGGCTTCAAGCTGATAGAAATGATAAATCTCAGGCAGGAGGTGGCGTTACTGATGTAGTGAATAAACTCGGTGAGTTTAGATTCCTCATCTTGCCAGACTCTGAATACATTGTCAATAAAGCAAAGGAAGCTGGTCATAAATCTCATCACTTTGCAGTACAAATTCCTCCTCTCACTTGCCTGACTACATTGGCCAGGCTAGGAACCATAGCTACACCCATGGCTATCCTCCTCATCTATTTGTAAGCCTGGCCATTGAAACTGCAAAAACTGTAACTCAACACCAAGGTTATTAGCTTTCCCAAGCATTCAGTTTGCCCTTGTGTAGCATTGTTATTTTTGCTATAAGCCTCTGTAGCTGCTTCAATACAGTACATGTGTGGTTAAACAGTGTATAGGGCTTCAACGTCAATAGTTATCAATATGCTTTGTTCATTCACATGCACTTCTTTTATTTGGCTTTGTTTTAAAAAACTACCTCACTAGTCATTCTGCACAGAAATCATGGGCATGGCCAGAGTGATTGACATGCCTTGTGTTTGTGATGTGGCATGCAAATGATGCCCGAGTGACAAGCCATGCAGATTTGCCTGTGACATCGTGAATATTCCCTGTGCAGTTGCAGTGTGTCCTTCTCCTCAAAGTAATGTGATCTCGGAGATGGAATATTTAGGTGATGAACTTACATCAAAATCATAGTAGTGGAGAGAATTGATTCTGTAATTGTTTGTTTTGAAAGCAAAGCCCATGCTTCTAATTTATATTTGAACTTGCCTGTGGCAGATATGAACATACAGGCCAAGAGAAGTGTGTATTTTAAGAGAAGTTCCTTTTTATTTTTTAATGCAATGGACCCACGGTTAGGGCTCTGAGGTGTCAGCAGCAAAGGTATCCAGCATTTGCATCCTCTGTGGATTTTGTACCAGTCTTTGCTATATTTTACATTTGATTACTCTGGGTACTGCACTGCCTGAGTACCTTCAGAAGGGAATGTAGTTATGGAATAAGTGTACTTGGCACAAGTGGCACTGCACCCCCCCCCCCAATCGGGGTGTTTCTAGAAGAGTGAATAGGAGTGTATTGTGATATGTGAGTATATTCTAAACAGCATGACATCCCAGGATATTAATAGTGCTAACAATGTCCAGTGACTTGACTAGTTATATAAATTTGACAAATCAAAGGGTATAGTTATTAAATGGAGTTGTAGGTACTGTGAAAATGCAGGCTTTGGGATCCTGGAGGCAGTATATTTATGGGGGTAAGAGGCTGGTATAGTAAAACTTTGCCAGACTTGTGGAATTCTAAAATAACTCCTTTTGTAAACTGGAACCGTGGCCCAGGGCTGTGGTTTGAAACAGCCGGTGATGCATGGCTGTGACTTTGGATGATATTTGTGGTACTCCTTATCAACTTGTTATGTGTTTGAAACCTGTCACTTAAAGGAACCCAATGTCCTATTGTAGTTGAACAGTTTAGAAAAAAAAACATCTGTTTGGACTGTTATGCTGTTGAATATGAAGGTTCTAACTTTATCCACTTTACTGTTGTAAGGAAATTATAGTGATGACCACATTAATTTCAGTACACTAAATCAGTGCTCTTGAGTATTACATGGCATTTCTACCCCCCGCCATGCACATGTACAATTGACAAATACAATGTTCTCTACTCAAGTCATTCTGGGTTTTTACTTGGTCCTTGCAATTATTTTTCAAGTCCTTGAAAGCAATCTCCGCACTACTAGGGAAAAAAATCTATAAATACATACTGCTAATCAGAATAAGCAATGTACAATAATTTAACACTTATTCTTCATCCGACAATCCCAAATGAATATTCATGTGGAGGAAGCACATTTAATGATGTTTATTCACACATATAGAAAAAAAAACATCATGTGCAGGGTGTTGGGCAGGGTTTGGGCGATCCTTGCTACTGCGTATCTGGTGGGGTAGTGATGTAAAACAAAGCCTTTTATTTTTCTTTAAAGATCAAGTGAATCTAAAATAAACTAGGAGTTCCTTTCAGCAAGAAGCTATAGAATATAATGAGTTATTCATTAAGCATTGTGGTTAGCTTATGCTTCCATTGTATATATGCAGTTTTAACTTCCTCAAAGGAATGTTTAGAATCAAACTCAGGTGTGTTCAGTATGTTCTCTATTTTCATTACATCACTGGCAGTATCTGTAAACAGTATGTCCCCACCCTTGTCAGCCTTCATAACACATCTAGTTCTATCATTGTTCAGATTCTTAAGTGCTAATATCTCATCCTTTGAAATATTATAAAGTTTACATTTCAGTGTTTTTTTGAGAGCCTGTCTTGTATCAAGCTCACATTTTGTCTCAAAGGCTACAAGTGTGGGATGCAGTGGGGGCAAAAAGTGCTGGGGCTTTTAATTTTTTTCTTTGATGGCTTTATCTTCATCCATGTAATTTTTCTTATGAAAGACACATTTCAAATCCAACTCCCTCACATACATTTTTAAATTAGTGATGGTCTGTGTCTCATCGCTCCTTCCCTGAGGTATGAAAGTAAGCCCACTGTTAACCACTTTTTCTTCAAGTGCTGTCAATGGTTTCTTCGAATGATTCCAGATCCTGGGGGTAAGTCTGTCTGCAGCCTTGTAGCCCTGATGGGTAGAAGTTGTTCCCAGGTACCTCAGCTCTCTCACCCCTGTCCACTGTTTCTTCCTCCAGTTGTTCTGGTCCTCCCTCCCTCCACAGGGTTGCATGGTAGTTCACTTCTTCTCTTTGGAACCTCAGTGGGCTGTATCTCTGGTTATAGTTATAATTGTTATGATAATTCCATTTCATGCGTACTGGGCTCTGGTGATATCAACCCTGGGAGTTGTGTTGTGGCTGGGTAGGATTCCGGTGTTCATTCATGTCCGTTTGTGGGGTCCAAGGGTTACTGGATGCCATCAGTCGGTCATCCATTAGTCTGCTTATCATTTGTCTGTCTGGTCTCGTGGGTGTATTCACATTGTGAAAGCCTGTCCATTCCTATCACCAGCATTACCAGCCTGAACATTCAGATTGTTGTTGTCAATATTACTGTTGGCATTACTGGCATAAGTATTGTTATTGGTATTATTGGTGATATCCGTAGGTGTCTCTATTATCCTGTTGCTGGCTCTCCTGATAAAATGTCTCCTGTAGTTCTGCCATTCATTTCCACCTCCCCATCTGCATCTATACTTTGTGAGATGCTGTGGATCATCTTTAGCCATTTGATCTCTGTTTATTTTCTGAGTCTTTCTCTCTTGGATGGACTTTTGATAATTGTGAACCTTCTCTGTCACATTATGGAATTTCTGGGCTTTGTATTAAAGGACAACAGTGGGATATTAAAGCAGATTGCTCAACCTGCTGTCTCTTTTAGTCCCTGTTCGTTGATACAGCCTCAAAAAATCACCCATGCAGCTTTAAAAACTAATACACTCAACTGTTTTCCCTGTTAGGCTTCCTACCTTTCTGTACTGTTTTACTTTCACTTTGAAAACCAAATTGAAAAACCTCTAGCTGGCTCTGAAATTATGCTGTCACATCTACCAGAGCTCTTGCTCTAGCTACAGGGACATTTCCTCCCTCAAAGTGATGTAATCCCGCCTGATTTGCATGCTGTATAGAAGAGCCAGTAGACCTCCTACATTGTGATGCCAGAGCTGCCTTGTCCAGCCCATTCTTAACCTAGCAAAAATGTCAAACTATAATCAAACTTTTCTGAAGAGCCCTACTGATATGTGACAAAGTACAGGCAGAAACACAGTAACAGCTGCAAAGACTAAGAGCATAAATTTGCAATGACCATGCGTAGACATTAATTGCATGTTTTTAAATAAGAAGTAGATGTCTGTCACAATTAATTAACAACACTATATCAGATTACAAGAAGTATGCAATACCATAACTTTCTTAAATTAACACTTAAAAAAACATGTGGGTGCTGTCATGCAAGTCTGTGAAATATTTTGTGTTTATAGTGCAATCATTTATTAGATATTTAACCAAACAGGAAGGAAAATAAGTGGACGTTTGATGCTTTGCAAAACAGTGATTATTCCCAGTGCTATGGAACTTGGTTCTAAATTTGACAGGAGGAGTGCAACAAAAAATGTCTCCCACTGTAAGGAAGGAAAGGCTGACAAGAAAACAGTACATTAGTCTGGTCACCTGCTGTGAGCTGTCAATCACATGCAGATAATGGATCAAATTACCCTTAGCTCTTTGACAGCTAGGGAAGGCAGGTGTGAAGGGGGAGGGGGGAGATACCTTGAAGAAAGTACAGTTTTGTACCTACCATAAATGTAGATATTCGAGTGTTCATACAGCTGCAGTCATAACAGATGGGTTATCCTGCCGTCAGGCGGGTCCTCGGTCGGCCGAATTCCAAAGTCTAGGTCCGGCATCAGTTGTCGTCGCTTCTTCCCTGACGTCAGTGCGGCAGGGGTATAAAAGAGGCAGCCGACGCCATTTTCTTCAGTTTTTCTTGCCCCAGATGTCAGGTGCCCCCAGAAGGAAGGCAAACATAATGTTATGCAAAAATGCAATGTTGATAAATCAAAAACAGTAGTTGCAAGCAAATACACCATAAAAGAACACCCCAAAAAGGTTATATGAAAAGTGTTTGTCATAAGGCCTGTCCTAAGAGGGGATGGAGGGAGGGAAACCAGGACTGCAGCTGTATGAACACTCGAACATCTACATTTATGGTAGGTACAAAACTGTACTATGTTCATCGTGCATACAGCTGCAGTCATAACAGATGGGTAGAATCCCAAAGCTAAGTAAGGGTGGTAGGCACTAGGTGGAACTAGGAGCAAAAATGCCCTGCAAGACTGCAGTGGCAAAGCCTGCTCTAGATTTAGAGTATAGTGGAAGGTGGTAGTGCTTGGAGAAAGTGTGCACTGAACTCCAAGTAGCTGCTTCCAAGATGTCCTTGGTAGGGACCCCCCTGAGGAAGGCTGCAGAGGTAGCTGTGGCTCTGGTGGAGTGGGATCTGATGCATGCAGGCACAGATTTTCCATGAAATGAGTAACAAAAGCGTATGCAGTGGGCTATCCATTTTGAAATTGTCGGTTTGGAAATAGCCTTTCCTTGAGCACCTGTAGCATAGGACACAAAGAGTTGCTCAGATTTCCTGAATGTCTTTGTCCTGTCCAAATAATAACGAAGTTGTCTGTGAATGTCCAAGGAATGTAGTAGTCTTTCCCCTTTGTTTTGTGGATTAGGATAAAAGGTAGGTAAGTGGATAGTCTGATTCAAAGCTACACTGGATACTACCTTTGGCATAAAGGTAGGGTTGGTTCATAAGGAAATTCTGTCCTGATGGAAAATGATGAATGGTTGCACAGCCATGAGGGTCTGTAGCTCAGAAACCCTGCGAGCTGAGGTGATGGCCAGAAGAAAGGCTGTTTTCCATGACAAGTACTGTAACTCTGATGAAGAAGCTGGCTCGAAGGGAGGAAGGGTCAGCTTTTCCAATAAGAAGTTGAGGTCCCAAGCAGGGACTGGTGGTTTCCTTGGGGGTTTTATATTCTTTGCCCCTCTGAGGAACTGCCTTAAGAGAGGATGAGAGAATAAAGGAGGATCGGTGTTGTATTGAGCAGAAATGGCTGAAGCGTGGATCTTGATGGAGGAGAAGGAAAGTCCATTGTTTAACATCTCCGCTAGGTACTGTAAAATGTGAGGTATATTTATTACCCAAGGATTCTGTCCCTTCTTTTGATTCCAGGCACAAAATCGTTTCCATTTTGCGGAGTAGGCCTTTCTAGTAGAAGGTCTTCTGGCCTCCAGGATGACATCCTGCACCTCCTTGGAGAGGAGAAACTGTTGGGAAATCAAGGAATTCTCCATGCAGCTAGATTTAGGGTTTTGAGATGGCTGTGAAGAGTTTTGTAGTTGTGCTGGGACAACAGAAGAGGGACTAGAGGTAGGATCCATGGTGGGGAATGTGTCAGGCTCTTCAGGAGCGAATACCAGTGTTGCCTTGGCCAGTCTGGAGCAATGAGAATCATTTTCGGCCTCTCTGCTCTGGCTTTTAATAGAACTTTGGGCAGCAGAGGAAGAGGCGGGAAGGCATAGACTGTCAATGTTGCCCAATTGAAGGAAAGTGCGTCCACTTTCCAGGCCTGCGGATGATAGGTCCTTGAACAAAATTTTTTCAACTGGCAATTTCTGTGGGTAGCAAAGAGATCTATGACTGGCTGTCCCCATGCCCGAGTTATCTTTGTGAAAACTTGAGGATGCAACTTCCATTCGTGTGGATCGGTCATATTTCTGCTTAGGTTGTCTGCCTGTGTGTTTTCCTTAACCGGCAGGAATTGCGCCTGTAGTTGAATTTGCAATTCCAGTGCTGTGTTCCATAGGGTCATGGCTTGCCTGCACAGGGGGTATGAATGAGTTCCTCCCTGTTTGATTATGTACCACATCACTGTGGTGTTGTCTGTCCTTATCAATGGCTGGCCTGGATGCAGTAGGTCTTTGAAGGTCATAATAGCCTTTTGCACGGCTAGCATTTCCTTTTGGTTGATGTGAAGGAGCTTCTCTTTTCGTGCCCATTTTCCCTGAATGCACTGATCTGTCATGTGTGCTCCCCAGGTGTAGTCTGAGGCATCTGTTGTGATGATTTGAGTTGCTTGAGGTACACAGTAAGGAAGACCTGTGTTTCTTTGGCAAGCTTGAGCCCACCACATAAATTCCTTTTGAAGGCATGGAATGAGTGGTATAATTGCTTCCAAGCTGTGGCTGTGTTGAGACCATAAGTTTTTTAGGTACCACTGAAGTTTCCTCATATGCAGCTTTGCACATGGGATTAGTAGGATGCAAGATGCCATAAATCCCAGAGCCTGCAGGACTTTCCTTGCAGTTAGTCTGGTGTAAGTTGCCATTTTTCTGAAGTATTGAGACAGTTTCCCTTGCTTGTCTGGCGTGAGTTAGGCCATCTGGGTGGTTGTATCCAAGCTGGCACCCAGGAAAATTATTTGTTGAGAGGGTATTAGTTTTGATTTCTTTTTGTTGACTGTGTATCCCAGGAAGTTCAACAGTTTTATTACAAACGCCAGGTGTTGCAGTAGTATGTCCTTGCTGTCCGCTTGGATCAGGCGGTCATCCAGATATGGGTAGATTTGTATCCCTTGTAGTCTGCAGAAGGCGATTACTGATGCCAGGCATTTCGTAAACACTCTGGGCGCAGTAGATAAGCCAAAGGGCAATGCAGAGAATTGGTAATGGGTTGAACCTGCAAGAAATCTGAGGTATCTTCTGCAATCTTGTCTGAGAGGGACATGCAGGTATGCCTCCTTGATGTCCAATGTTACCAGCCAAGACTCCGTGCCAAGCATGGGAAGAAGCTGCTGTAATGTGAGCATCTTGAATTTTGGCACCTGTAGAAAAGTGTTTAGGATGTATAGGTCTAAGATAGGTCTCCAATCTTTGTCCTTCCTTGGTACCAGGAATAGTCTGGAATAAAACCCTTGACCTTGTTCTTTTGCAGGTACCTCTTGAATTGCTTTCATGTCCATGAGAGCTGAAATTTGTTTTTGTGCCTCTGCCCTTTGATTTTGTGGCAGGTTTGGCATGCCTCTCATTTTTGGAAGGGTGTGAAAGTGGAACCTGTAGCCTCTGTCTATAATGTCCAGAATCCATTTGTCTTTTGTAACAATATGCCAATTTTTTTGAGAATAATGTCAGTTTTCCGCCCAAAGGTGCTGCCATTAAAGTTTTGCTTGGCAGGTGTAGGGGGACGTCATTGTGTCTGTTTTCTAAAAGACTGTGATCTATCTTCTCCACCTCTTGGGGTTGGTGCTTGCCACTGTCTGGCTCTGAAAGATCCTTGGGGTTGCCCTCTACCCCTTGGATGCCTGTATCTGCCCCTCTGAGGTCTGTCTGTGGCTGGAAAGGACCAATTTTTTGAAGGCCAGTTTCTGCTGAAACGTGGAGGCTGTACCTGCAGGAAATCTTTCACTGTTTGCATTGATTTCGCTTTTCCTCCATTTTCTTTAGCACCTCCTCAGCTTTAACACCAAACAATACATCTTTTTGAAGAGGTGCATCTAATAATTTAGCTTTGACATGATCTGGTAAGGTTTGCTCTTTGAGCCAAGCATGCCTACGTATAACAGACCCCGTAACAGCAGCTCTACATGAGGCCTCTAAAGCATCAAAACCGCACTGCAAGGTATGTTTACCCACTTGCTCTGCAGCATGCAACAAATCCTGCAACTCTTTTAAATCTGGTTGTTCTGGTTGTGTCATCTTGCTTTTCAGCTGAGATATCAAAAACTGTTGATACTTTAACATATGGAACTGACAGTTTAATGCCCTCATGGTTAAAGTGGCTGAGGTGTACACCTTTTCCCCCCACCTTTCTAAAGCTCTGGAATCTCTCTCTGAAGGTAATGGGTTTTTAGCAGTAGAGGCCTTAATTCCCTTGGGACCCTGTGAAATAGTTTCTGGGTCAGCAGTATGGCTTTTATATAGGAACTGGTGAGAATCAGGAACCCGGTAATACCTGTCTGGTTTAACAGGAGCTGGAGGCAAAGAATCAGGATTAAGGCTGGCTTCTGTGTACACATCATCCAATATATCTAAAACAGGAGGGATAGCCAGAGGCCTATGCTAGGGGAACAGAAGAAATTCCCTGAGCCTTTTCTTGGAATCTGAGTAATCTTGACCTTCCCAGTGAAAGTGTTCCCTCAATGTATGCAGGGTTTCCCCAAAAGAGAAGTCCTCAGGGGGGGAGACCGAGGGAATAGACTCCTCTGCATCAGAGTCTTCGAATGGAGAATAGGCATAATCCTGGTCCTCAGATAGTTCCGAGGTAATAGAAGCTTGATCTGAGGAAGGGTAGTCTTCCTCTAATCTGGGCCTTTTGTCAGAGGGGGGTTGAGAACCCCTGATAAGAGTAATCAAGTCCTCAGCCATTTTAAGCATCTGTTTTTTAGGCATGGTGCCTTGAGAGGGTGTCTGAGGAACCTGTTTTTTGGGTTTCATGTCTGTTTTAGATTTAGTGAAGGCTTTAATAGAGAAGGAGGAAGGCCTGAAGACCCCTTGAGAAATGGCAGGCCTGTCTAAATTCTGAGTTTCCCCGCCAGGAGTGGCGTTGGTATCTGTAGTAGGAATGGGGGCTGAGGAGCCTGCGACCTCAGGTACTGAATACACTGGTAATGCATTGTCATCGGTACTCAGGGGCTGTGTAGGCACCTCGCTGAGTACCGGAGAACCGGTAGTCGGCCTTAGCGTGGTTTCAGTAGGTGGTGCGGACCTCGTATGTCGGTCCTTATCTTTGAGTTTTTTGCTCAAAACTGGAGTCGGACTATCCGACGACATAATATAATTAAATTTTTTGCCAAAAAAGTGAAGGGCGAACTCCGCCCGACGCTTAATAGTGCGTTTGCTGAATCTAGCACAAAAACGGCAGGCCGAGACGACGTGGTCTGGGCCTAAGCAATGTATACAGAAAGAGTGGAAATCCTTATGCGGTATTTGCTTCCCACATGAAATGCAATTATTAACTTTGTCTGACATCGGTCTGAGGCAAGAAAAGTTTCCCCAACGGGGTACTTAGCTTTCAAGAAGACTTTGGCTGAAATACTTTCGTAAATCTCAAGAGCTGGCCAACCGGCACTTGCGAACTGCTTCTGCTTCGGGCACTGCGTGGCAAGAAAGACTGAAGAAAATGGCGTCGGCTGCCTCTTTTATACCCCTGCCACACTGACGTCAGGGAAGAAGCGACGACAACCGACGCCGGACCTAGACTTTGGAATTCGGCCGACCGAGGACCCGCCTGACGGCAGGATAACCCATCTGTTATGACTGCAGCTGTATGCACGATGAACATCTAGATTTCAACCTTCACAAAAGAAATCAAGTTAACATTTCTAAGAAGAAAGAGCAATAAAATGCACTTTTCAGTTCTGTTCTGTAGTATTTGCACTGCTTGTGTTTGAAGTAGTCATTGAAAAAGGACAACATTTTAACCAAAAGTAGGTGACTATAACATAGCAGTGAATGCCTGTAAAATCAGTGCTTTAGGGAAAATGTGGCAGATCTGATGCAATTTTTTGGAGACAAACAATGCATTCTGGGATACTTACAGGAAGACTAAACAGTCAGAATTATTTCAAGATGCCAGACTCCATGTGGTCAGAGTCAGAAATTGTGTATAAAAATATCTAAAAAGCTCTAAATAGTCCCAGAGGAGTGTTAAAATGTAGGAAACACCAAACTATGATGAAATAAATATGTTTTTTGTGTCCGTGGGTGCGGTTGTCCTTTAATGTAGTACCTTGCAGGCTGTTCTGCATAGATGTGGGCATCGTCTTAGTGCTTGACAAGTGAAAGGAGCGTGTCGCCATATGGGAAACATGCATGATTGACAGCCATCCAGATGCGGGATAAATATTAATTGTCTATTCCTACTTTACCCTTTTACTCAATGTAGTGCGATCTTGGAGTTGGTGTATTTAATTTGGGAGTTGTGAGGGGTGAAGCCCCCACATGGGGGGTGCAAGGGGGCTTGCCTCCTGTGAAAGTGAAGGGAAAAAATTATATTTGCAGTCATATTGCTATAATTTTCTTTCTTTAATTTTTGCAGGGCGGCAAGCCCCCCTGCACCCCCCCCCCTACACCCTCACTATTTAAATATACCAACTCCAAAATTGCACTACATTGAGGAAAACGGTAAACTACAAATAGACCATGAATATTCATGCTGCCACCAGTATGAATATAACTTAACTTTACTAAAATGTGAACGACTGTTGGATGGTGGGTGAGGTTTAGGCTGGACTTGCTAATACAAATTCTGCATGGTACTACACTAATACAAAGCTGAATTTCTGTTCATGATCTGCCTCCTACTACATTCAGTCTCAAAAGTCTCAATCATTTCCTTTGTGAAGCCCTGGTTCTTTGTTGTGTTTGATAAGCAAGTCTATTTCTTCCTGAAGAATGTCAGTCCATTCCTGTGCTAGTTCTTCATGCACATTGTTCCACATTAACTTTTATTAGGTCTCAGCCCTGTTGGTAATCTTTTTTATCTCTACTCTGTTCAAAATATATTTTCTCCCAGAACAGACCTTGTAGCAATTTAAGTTGCTTTTCTAGCTTTGCAAAATTATCAGAGTGCATATGTATTCACATTACTACTTTGTGAGAGGTCAGTTGTAGTAATGTTGGGGTGCTGACTTTTGTTGTCCCATACTGATACAGTCACTAGGTCTCAAAACTATGTATTCTCCATGCTGAGAAGAGACAACAAAGTGGATTCCTAATATCAGAACAAATCACTGGGCACAAATCCAAAGATCACAAATATAAAAGATGAACAAGCATAGGAATCTGTCTAGTTCCAACCTCACCACCGCGAGTGTTGACGAAAAAATAAAAAAAAAAACAGAAACCTGTGGTCTTAAAACTTTGTTGATGAGTTCAGTCACAATAATTCCCAAAAATCATAGAAAACGGGGAGTGTTCCAAAGCAACAAGCCTTTATATAATGTTAAACATATCAGCTTTTATACACTTAGAAGTAGGTGTGGAAAATATACGTTCTGTTTAATTTTAAACCACCCTATTCAAGGCAAACAATATAAACAGGGCTGTAAAAACTGCATTTTGCAAGAAGTACCCACCCCCACACCCTACTACTGATTACGTCAAACTAAATCCTTGTTGAGGGAAACACTACCGATTTACTTGCTACCCGCATTCCCAAATCAGATATTAACAAAAGCATAACATACACATAAAAAGGCTGACTTTTAACTAAAATCGCTTTCGGCTAACTAATGAAATAAACCTTCATCAGGTCTGTGACAAGAATTAAAATCATATACATAGGTAGATAAGTAAAAAACGGTTGGGAGGGTGGCCTAATGGTTAAGGTGTTTGCCTTACAAACACAAGGTACAGAGTTTGAGTTTCACAGGGGATAATTGGCTAGGCTTAAAATGGCTCACAAGGGCAGTTAGCCTAGTACTAATCTATGAACCTATAAAAAGTTAACTAGAATGATACAAGAAAAAACACACAGCTATCTATCCATAAACATTATCTAACTAGAACACTATAAATATATACCTATATAAGAATATTTAATATGTATTAGTGTGTATAAAAACTATGTTATTTATAGCTCAGAAAAAATGTCAGTGCTTTGCAGTAAAAAAAACTGTCATGACAGTTTTCATGTTTGCAGCTCCAAAAACATGTTTGTTTAATGAAAACCAGTAGAAAAAAAACACACACACACACAAAAATAGTGGATGAAATAAACTAGTAATGTATAAAAGTGTGCAGGTGTGTGTATGAGTGTGCAGCAGTATGCCAAATGGGGGAATCAAACCAGAGATTTAAACAGTAAATTCAAAACACACATTTATTTCATGCTGCTATTACTATGAAGTATTGGTATAATTCCGCCATTTAGCATACTGGTGCACATTAATGCACACTTTTACACATTGCTAGTTTCCTTCATCCACTGTTTTATGTATTTTCCGTGTGTTTTTTTCTACTGGTTTTCATTGAATAAAGATGTTTTTGGGGCTGTAAACATAAAAACTGTCATGACAGTTTTTTCTTTCCTTCTTTGTTTTTTTTACTGCAAAGCACTGCCATTTTTTCTGAGCAGTAAATAAAATATTTTTTTCTGAAATAATTTTTTCTAAATCATTTTTTCTGAGCTATACATAAGTTAGTTTTTATACACTAATACATATTAGATATTACTAGACATATATATTCATATTTGTATTTACAGTGTTCTGAGATGATGTTTATGGTTAGATAGCTATATGTGTTTTTTTCTTGGATCAATCTAGTTAGCTCTTTTTACTTATCTACCTATGTATATGATTTTAGTACATGTCACAGACCTGATGAAGGTTTTATTGCATTAGTTAGCCAAAAGCGATTGCAGTTAAAAGTCAATATTTTTATGTGTATGTTATGCTTTTGTTAATATCAGATTTGGGAATGCGGGTTGCAAGTAGATAGGTAGTGTTTTGCTTAACGAGGATTTAGTTTGACCTAATCAGTAGTACTGTGTGGGGGTGGGTACTTGCTGTTGTAAAATGCACTTTTTATGGCCCTGTTTATATTGTTTGCCCTGAATAGGGTGGTTTACAATTAAACAGAACATATATTTTAAACACCTACTTCTAAGTGTATAAAAGCTGATGCGTTTAACATTGTAAAATATTTCTGATTTTTTTGTTACTGAGGATAGATTGTCTGTGATGAATAAAGGCTTGTTGTTTTGGAACACTACCTAGTTTTCATGATTTTTGGGAATTATTGTGAGTGATCTCATCAACGAAGTTTTAATCCCACTAGTTTCTCTGTTTTTTAATAATTGGATGCATATTACTATACCATCTGTAATACTATGTCTGGACATACACAGTGTTACATTTCATAACAATCTGTCTGGACATGTACTATGCTGCCATCTTTAGCACTGTTTCTTGAAATGCACTGCTACTTTCTGTAACACTGTATTTAGACATGTACTACATTACCTTATGCAACAATGTAGCTTGACACACACTACATTACTTTCTGTAACACTATCTAGACACACAGTACATTACCATTTTTAGCACTTTACCTGGACTTACACCACATTACCTTCTGTAATACTGTATCTGAACATTCACTATTTTGCCTTCTGTTGCACAGTATCTGGATGTTACTATGTTACCATCTTTGACGTTATCTGAACATGCACTCCATTAGTGTAATAGTCTACAAGGCTGTGTATTACATTACACCATGTAACACCCTATGTAGTTTAACAACAGGGGTGTACTATAATGGCTGAAGCAGTTCCATATCCATCACAAGTATGTTAGAAAGCACAGGCACAAACATAGTTTAGAACGCTGTGCACTCAGTGCACAACAAGCATTCAGCTGGAATGGCTTAGAATTGCATGATCATGACTTCAATCTCACACAGGACACCAGTATCGAGTGGTATGAGGTCACAGGAAATCTAAAGCAGCTGCATTTAAATGAAACAACAGAAAACAGGGAAGTGACACGGGTGATAAGATCTCCAATGTTGAGGAGAGATACTCTAGGAGCATGGGTGAGACTGGAATAGACTACCCATACATATCAAGCAGAGCACCTCTTTGGCCCTCTTCAGGGGGAACCTTGATGATTGGATGGGAGATAGGAAGTTCACCCCGGGGATCATGTCAGTCGCCCTGCTAGACAGGGGCCTGGAGAAGTAAATATTGTGGGAAGAAATATCCAGGGAATTGTTATGGCTAGGCTTGCTTAGGCCCTAGGGCCAATAGCCTAGTACCAACCTATGAACCTATGAGGGAGCATACGGGGGGGGAGGGTGCTTGCAGAATAAAGCAGTGTGTCTGATAAAAAAGAGAATACTTAGAAAAAAGGATGTGGTGGCAAATCTGCCCATATGGGAAAGAACTAAGTGGTTGGAATCATGGATACAGTTCAGAATTAGTATTCATAATAACATATTGTGGCTTCCCTCTCCCCTGCTGTTATTAGGCACTTTCTTGTTTGTGTGAATACTGCCACCACACAGGAGATCAATAGAGGCTTTATTTTACTTTTTTTTTTTTTTTGAAAACTTACCTTACCCACTTGCTCCTCCCTAAGAGAACTCATACCTGGTCTCGAATTTCTGGATGTTTATAGCTCTAAGCAGCCAGGATATACAGGGGAAGAAACAACCTCCATAAATATTGTCCTTGGCTTCACTGCCCGTAGGTTTCCTCAGGGGCTACTATGGTGGCAATATAACTCTCAAGCCCAGAAGAGACACGCTTTCCTTGAGATTTGCATCCCTCCCACTGACCGATTCTGTGGCTTCTAGGTTACTTCTAAAATAGGGTTGCTAATGCCATGGGAAAACACCCATACACATGCCAACAGACCAGTACTGAGTGGGTGCAGTTGTGGTGATCAAAGCAGTTGACAGGAGCAGGAGTCCATTCCAGCCAGGAGTGAGTTGTCAAAATATAATTCTGAATGACATGTACTTAAAGTAACCACAGCAGAACTTTTTCTATATTGGTAAACTCATTAGATGGAGATATGTTTTGTTGTACAGCCGAGTTTTGCAACAGCTTCAGTATCCCTTCCATCCAACATATCAGGCCATGGAGACATTCTTCTAGTCATAGTTATTCACAACCTGGACATCTTGCTGTGACAGATAGAAATCGGAGTCTCATTGTCAGGCACCAAGAAGACACCAAAGCATGTTGCAGAACGCTGACAGTGCCACCATTTGTACACACCAAGTGACTTATGCTGCCTGTGGCAGTACAGAGAGACTAGCTTTAACATGCAGGTGGACTTTATAACCCACTGTCCTTCTCCAGACAGCACGTTCATGTACATGTTCCTATGATGAACCTAGAAACCTGAAGGAAATAATTATCGATCCAGTGTTTGATCAACACACAGCTCCTTAGTAACTGCAGGCATAGCCGGTTTTAGGCACCAGCGACCCCTGCGGTCACTGGGGGCCTCCTGGTACTGGGGGGGGGGCAACCACAGCAAGTTATCTTATCTTGATATTTTGTAACATGTCTGTCAAACCAACAAAAGCTAGCACAGCAATCTTGTATACTTAATAAAGCAGGTAAGTAATAATAACTCATATTTATCTCCTTCAAAAGTCAAACATCTTCAGTTATAGCATTTTGTCAAATAACAAGCTTTACAATTTCATTAAATATTTTACCAATGACATAATGCCCCGGCCTAGGTTAAGCCCTGATGGTGGACATCCTCTTCACTAAAATTAACAACATAGCCAGTTTTAGGTATCTGCAATAACTGTAGCTGGAGGGGGCCCCTTAATCATAAATGACTGTGTGAGGGCCCCGCAAAAACCGCTGTTGGTTGGGGAAAAATGAGGAGAAAAAATGTATTAAGTTTCAGTTATACTCTAACCTGAACAGGACTGTGATATGACCCTGTTAGGACGAAAATGTAATGAACATAATCAAAGTAAGCACTAGAGAGATCAGCAGCCCAGGGTGACCGATCTCTGTGCAAACTGTGGAGTTTAAGAAGAGCTGATGCTTCTAATCTTCAGAAATGGTTTCTCATTCAAGGTTTTTATACATACTGGCAGAACAACTGATACTGTAACTCTCAATGTCTTTGCTGAAGAATTCTGTTCAGTGATAAAAATAATAGCATAATAAAGTCTCAAAATGAGGAACACATTTTATATATTACTCGAATTCACTTAAAAAGTTACTATAATAACACATTTTATATATTACTCTAATTCATTTAAAAAGTTACTATAACAACACATTTTATATATTACTCTAATTCATTTAAAAAGTTACTATAACAACACATTTTATATATTACTCTAATTCATTTAAAAAGTTACTATAATAGCACATTTTATATATTACTCTAATTCACTTAAAAAAGTTACTAGAATAACACATTTTATATATTACTCTAATTCATTTAAAAAGTTACTATAATAACACATTTTATATATTATTCTAATTCATTTTAAAAGTTACTATAATAACACATTTTATATATTATTCTAATTCATTTAAAAAGTTACTATAATAACACATTTTGCATCAACGTGCATTTTTAGACAATAAGTATAAAACTGATAACTGGATTTATTGTGACAGTGCAAAATTATGAGACAAAATCAGGAATATCTGTGAAATCAGGGATAGCGATAGGTATTAATTTACTCCTCACTGAGGTAAATAAAAGTGACTTATCCCTGTTGCTGTTTGATGACTGCTAAACGCAGTCACTGATCTTGTGTAGTAGTACTACTGTTGTACAATGTACTTGCTGAAATAAGTACAAAATCAACATTGCTGTGATATGTGTGTGTATGTGTGTGTGTGTGTGTGTGTGTGTGTGTGTGTGTGTGTGTGTGTGTGTGTGCGCGTGTGTGTAAAATATCACAGATTTTTATCAATGCACATATCCAATAATGCCGGAACACACATTATTCTTCAGGGTATCAATAAAAATGTAGCTAACAAGTGATTATATTTCAAAAGTAAGGCACAAAATATATCACAGAGCATTCAGGCACTTAGATCTTCTAGGAATCTGGTGGCCCCCACTTCCTAAACTGTATAAATGGATACAGGTGGCTCCCTTAATCATCCTTGACTGTGGGGACCCCAAAAAAGCTGTTTTTGGTTGAGGAAAAATGACGAGAAAAACATGCTTTCCTTTTCTGATTGCACTCTTTAGCCTGGATGGAGTTATGACATGACCCTGTTAGGATAAATCTGATAATAGCCTCTGTCCTCAACCACAAACATTCTAAAACATCCCTGCTCAGATGCTCGTGTACAGAAATTTACCATAGTTTATGAGGGTGCTGGGGATTGTGTGGTCATCGTTTCCTTTACTTTTCTAACAGACCTCTGAGGTATACAAAGAAAGTTGCTTTAGCTCCTGTTGGGGCAGTGTACTGCCTGGCAGCAGCAAAGTAGAATACATTATTGCAGTCATTATTTATTTTCACTTTCCTCACAATCAAACATCAGGCACATATACAGCTGGTTGCCTTTGGGGGTTAGGATCGAAGAGTAAGTAGACATGCTATGTATATGTATTTCAGAAGTCACTTGAAAGATATGACTGCGGCCATTTGAATCTCTGCTTTCATTCCAATCTAACACCAGAGGGTTGCATAGGCAGTGACTGTCTTTTTGGGAGGATTAGGGAGGCAGGCAGTATTCCCGTACATGATCTGTGTATCCTCAACAATTGACTTGTTAATTTATTTTGAGCTACTATTTTTGTCAGCTTTGAATTTTAAGCCTTGGTTGCAACTTGTCTTCATTGAAAGAAAAAAATAAGACTGAAATTCTTTTTTCTTACACACGATTTTTGTTTAGGCCACTTTTGGATTAAAAGGTTGGGAAATGCTCTAGCTTCTGGGGGCACCAGCTTAATTGAGTTATTTCCTAAATGGTTATTACTGTGCTGTCTTGGTCAAGAAAGTATATTGAAAAGATGGAAGGAAAACTGAAGCTGAACAGCAATATTGAATTTCTTTCCTTAATCATCATTTCTGTTCAAGCCATCATTGGGTAAAAAAAATAAACTTAAAAAGCATTTTAGAGCATATATAAAGTTATGGTTTCTTGAAAAAGCTGAAGAAAAAAGGTAAAATGTGAGAAATGGAAGAAAAAAAAGTATAGTGCATAAGTGGGAAGCCCAACATGGGGGAAACAGAGGGGAAACTCTGGAGGGTATGTTTTTTTTTTTTTTGGCGGGGGCTGAAACAGTAAGCAGTGCCTAGGGTTCCATTGCACATTAGTTCTCCCCTGTATATAGAGTTGTTGTAATGTATCCTTGTTACACATAAATGCCAGTAACTGTAAAATGTCCCTTTGTGAGATGGGCCAACACAGTGTGGTATGTATGCCTGTTGTAATAAGATCATTGTAGCTACAGGTCATTCTGTGTGTACTACTCCTAAAAGCCTGCAGCATGAACTAAAAAGATAGATAGAAGTGGTGACAGTGACAGGGTGATACTTAGACTGAAAGTGCCCAGGGGGCCCCCAACTTGACATTTGCTGGGGGCCCCCAAAATGTTTACACCAGCTCTGACTGCAGGCACTAATTTAGCTAGCAAAGGAGGGTAAGGAAGGGCAGACATATGTCACAGAAGTAAGCATTAAACCCAAGTAAGGAATGGCACTATAATGGTAGAGTCAGTGCCAGGTGACAGACACCACTTATAGATAACAGCATGAGCGCTGGAAAGTCCCTTCCACATGAGACATTGTATGGCAAATACCTTCAGAATGATAATGGTGAATTCAAGTGTGAAATGTCATCTGCATCTCATCCCCTTCTACTGTACGTATCTCCCTGACAGTAGCGTCCAACTCAGTCTTATCAAAAAACTTAACTGCCTCTGTAAACTATATCTCTAGCTCATTTTCCTGCAAGGGTTACCCAACCCTAGCAAGGGGCCACAAGTCTTCAAAGGATACCCAGTAGCTTCTGTAATTAGCAACTCAAAGAGTGGTAGAAGTCAGAAGTATGCATGCATTTGGGATTACAGCTGTGACAGATATGCAGTAAGGGTCAAGGTTGGGGGGTGGTCAGTAACACTCATTAGGAGTTACTTCTGGAAGGGTATCTGTCCAACAAAATGGCCAGTGTTACTGGCAGCACAATAAGGGGATCAGCTGGATACTTTATGTACTTATGTATTTATTTTGGGGGATGGGGGGTTCAGCTGGACATTTGATGCAAAGAGATCTACTGGAAATTCAGCAAGGAGATACTTAAGTGTCCCAAAACTGTCATTAAATTTTAGCAGACTACATTGCTGTTCTTGTCTTAAACTTATCTTTAATATAATATCCTTTACTTATTTAGAAAAACAAACATAGCCGGCGTTAGGCACCCGCCAAACCTGCAGCCGAGGGGAGCCCCCGATTATCTCCCCACGTACGAGGGGCCCCCATATGAAGCAGCCGCGGGTTTCAAAATCGCTTCCACTCCTTGCTTGGCGCCTCGTTCATTTCGGCAGCGCCATCTCGCAATCCCGCTTTTTTTTTTTTCTTCCCTGAAAGAACTTGCTTCATTGATAGCTGCAGCCAATCAGGTCCCTTGCTTTACTTGTTAGCTGCTCTCAATCAGGTCCGCTTCGGTGAAGCAAGGGACCTAATTGGCTGTAGAAATCAAGAAGCAAGTTTTTTTTAGTTAATATTTGATTCATTTTTTCCAGCTGATACTTATGTTAGCATTCTGGAATAAGGCATAATATTATAAGACTCTCTCTCTCTCGTAGATTTTAATGTTGTGGATAGATAAGGTAGAAAAGCAACCATTCTTAGTTTGTTTCACTGGTATACAGCAAGGTGATTATTTGTTTCTGAAAGACCTGAGCATTTTTTAGCTGCTCTGATATCTGAACATTACAAAAGGTGAATTAATTGCTTCTGAAAGATTCCTGAAACAGCTTAATCAGAATGTAATTATGGACATAAATTATTATTCATTCCCAAGTAAGAAACGTTATTATAAATTAAGTAATAATAGTCTGTCTTATTTTGACTATCTTTTAGCTTGTCACTTCTCTGGCATTTGCTTTGCAAGTCAGTGGTAAAACTTGAAAGGCCTAGAAGGGTTAAAAGGATATATCAACAGAAAAATAAAATAAAATAAAAAAGAAAGTGAAGGATGCAAGAATGGAGCATGAAAGGAATAGCATAAGCTAGTCAAAGAAGACGAGTGGGAGACGGAGAGAGAATGAGATTTGTGAAGTCCTTGGGATGTGGAACAGATGTCTGTCTCGTGGAACTTTAGGATGAATGGAAACGGGGTCTGTGGGACAAGAAGGACCTGGATGGTAGAAAACTGGAGCTAGACATAGTAAAAGACTAACTAGTCAGGCAAGAAAGGATAAAGTAGGTCTTTGGATTTTTGCTTCTCATCACTAGCTACAAAGTTTTGTCACATACTGTATGCTAGAAATGCTAGTGTTTGATAATGGATCTTGTTTTGCTGTTCTGGAGTTTGCAAACTTATGATGACATATGGAATTTAAATCTAATTACTGTACTGTTTCATGCATCAGCTAGTGACCAGGAAGAAGGGGCTGCACAGACTTTGAAGGAAAGGATAAAGGAAAAAAAAAAAACAGAAAGGGAAGATTAAAGAAACCAAACTGCCCCAGTTATTTTTGGCTAAGCATTAGCTCTTAGATGACGATAGGTTTATCTCTGATGCAAATATTTATGCTGTGAAGGCTGAGATCTGTATTTTTTGGCTGTTTTTTTTTCTCCACAGCCCGACAACCATCAGCCCTCTCACGGCCTACTGACCCATTCATTCCTTCATCCCCAGTGGGGAGTCAGCCAGGAAAAGCCATCATTTGGGTAACCATCCTTTGTAATGTGAGTTTTTCTTTAGCTCCATATCCCAGCACACCACTAGAGAAGGTGGGATATACAATTGATGTTAGCACTGGATGGCCCCTCCATTCTGCAAGGGACATATACCTGCAAGCAACCCTGCTCACCAACCTCAAAACATGGCAGGTAGTTTCCCCAGTTTCCACTGGAGAAAACAGTATGGTTATGTGCTCTCCAAGTGTGCGGACCCCCGCCCCAGAGTGATGTAAATGGGCTATACCCCCTTCACCTTTCCCCCTTCTTGCTTGGCTCCTCATTGGCTGTAGAAATCAAGAAGCAAGTTCTAGCTTCCTGATTCGGTTACCTTAATATGTGTTCTGTTGGGTCAGTTCTTTTGATTGTCGACGTTAGGCAAATATCTGAACTGCCCAGATTTTTAAGAATATCCAGATTTTTGCTTTATATTTTTGGTTTGTTCTTCATAAAATTTGTGGTTTTCTTATACAGTAATGAGTACTGAAGTCACTAAAAAATAGCAGATACGTTTTAAGTTTTAGACTTTATATCCTTCAGAAAAATGTATGCTAAAGCAAAGTCTGAAAGCAAGTTTGTTTGTAAGTTTATATAAGCAATATTTGTGTCCCTATTTTTAAGTCTTTGTACCCCTATTATTTTTGGCTTTGTCCAGATTTTTCATGCTGAGATGTTGAGAGGTATGCTGTGAGGATGGATGGAGGATGCAGGTTTTGTTGGAACGACAATGGGACCAGCAAAGCAGCTCTATTTTAACTGCCCTTGTAAGGGCGATTTCTAAAAGATCTGAAAAACTGTCCTTCTGAGGGCAATTTAAAAGGGCTGAACAGGTCTGGTCTGTGTGTAGTAGAAGCAAGCAGAGGATTAGTAGCAGCCTTCTATCAACTGCAGAAAAGGTAAGTTGCTGGGTTTATTTTTAACTTTATTTTTTGCTGGGGAGGGAGGAAACCTAGGGAGAGGATTGTATAACTTTTTTTCTGCAGAGTTGTTACACTAAGACAATTTGTGTGTGTGTGTGTGTGTGTGGGGGGGGGGGGGTGAGGGGCTGTGTTTGCAACAGTTTTATTTTATCTTTGTCCAGAATTATTCTGCTAAGAGACTGAGGAAGGAAGGCTTGTTTGTAATTAATGTCCAGATTTTATGTAGTTTTTTTTAATCTAGTCTTGCATAAGAATATTCAATATTGCATTTTTGTTTTGTGTACAATTGGGCTGAAATATTGGTAGTGGGGGGATAGTGGCTGTGAGAATGCTGCAGAATATACAGATGTTTTAATGCATACCAATGCAAACCCTGTTCTGCTAGTTTGTTTTATGTATACCGGCAATGTCTATAACTATGCCTGACGCTACACCTTTGTTCTATGATCATTTTTTGCTCTGTGCAGAATTATTGTGGTGAGAGGTTGGGAGGGGAGTTAGTGGCTGTGAGAATGTTGCAGAATGTACAGCTGCTGTTTTAATGTATACTAATGCAAACCCTGTTATACTAGTATTGTGTACACCCGCAGCGTTTACAACTATCCCTGATGCTACACCTTTGTTCTATGATAATGTTTTTGCTCTGTCCAGAATTATTGTGCTGAGAGGTTGGGAGGGGAGTTAGTGGCTGTGAGAATGTTGCAGAATGTACAGCTGCTGTTTTAATGTATACTAATGCAAACCCTGTTATACTAGTATTGTGTACACCCGCAGCGTTTACAACTATCCCTGATGGTACGCCTTTGTTCTATGATCATTTTTTGCTTTGTCTAGAGTTATTGTGCTGACAGGTTGGTGGGGGATGGGTTACAGTCTGTGAGAATGTTGTGCAATATTCAGATGTTTGCCTGGTATTTATCTATTTTCATTAAAACATGTGGGGTACGCAATGTTTTTTACTTCATAATCTGTTATTCCAGCATCTATATTTGCTAATAAGCATATTGTTTTTTATGTTATGCCTTTGTGTTTTTATTTTACTTTCACTTCATCCAGATTTATTGTGCTGAGATACTGGGGGGTAAGGGCTGTGGCAATTCTGCAGAATGTACTAATGTCTTAATGCGTACCAGTGCAACCCCTGTTCTACTATTGAAGTTGATCATAGCAAAGTTTCAAACTATCCCTGATGTTATGCCTTTGTTCTGCATTTTCTTTCTTTTTTTGGGGGGGAGGGGGCTTTGTCTGGAATTGTTAAGCTGTGAGGTTAGACGGAGGGGTAGGGGCTGTGAGAATGTCGCACAATGTTTAGATGTTTGACCTGTATTTTTGGTCTGTTAGTCATTAAAAATGTGAATTCACACAATGCATGCTACTGGAAAAATCTGTTATTCTATCATCCTACCATCTTTATTAGTTCATAACCACAATGTTTTAAACCCCCCAATGTTACGTCCTTGTCTTTTTTTTTTGTACCTCCTCTAGAATTGTGCTGAGACTTTTGGGGGGACTATGAGTGTTCTGCAGAATGTACTGATTATTGTAATGAATGCTAATGCAATCCCTGTTATTCTAATATCTTTCTAAGTTTATCATAGCAATGTTTGTAACTATCCTTGATGTTACACCTTTGTTCTGCAGTTATTTTCAGCTTTGGAATTATGCTGAGAGGTTAGGAGGTTGGTAGAGGCTGTGAGAATGTTGTACAATGTCCAGATGTTTGTTAATTTTGGTCTGTTCTTCAAAAATGTGGGGTCACACAACGCATGCTACTGCAAAATCTTATTCTAGCATCATTATTAGTTCATAAGCCCAGTATTTTAAATTCTTAATGTTCAGTCTTACTGTAGTGCTGTCCATCATGTGTGGGTGTTTATGTCCTGTCTGCGAGTCTGTGTAACTGTCTGCCTCGTATCTCTGTCCTGTGTGAGGGAGTCTGTGTGGGTGTCTTTGCGTACCTCTGCGGGACTGGCTACCTTGATGCTGTACAGAGGCTTGCCATAATGTAACAACATTACTACTAAATGCCAGTCAGTGTGTGTGTGTGTATTTGTGAGTGGCTACCTTGCTGTGGTACAGGAGATTGTCATAATGTAACATTAGTATTAAATGCCAGTCAGTGTGTGAACCTCTGTGTGTGGCTACCTTGCTGTGGTACAGTGGCTTGTCATAATTTATTGGTACTAAATTTTATTTATTTAATATTTGTTGACAGGGAAAGTCCGACTAGGACAGAGCCTATTTTTAGCAAAGGCCCAGGTAGAAATGCTGCAGAAGCATGTCTTTGGAATGTGGGAGGAAACCACACAAATGCAGGGAGGACATGCAGACTCCACACAGAAGGCACCCCAGCTGAGAATCAAACCAGAGAACCTCTTGCTGGGGGGGGGGGGTGACAAAGTTAACTGCTGCACCACTGCGCAGTCCCAGTCAGTGTGTGTGTGTGTGTGTGTGTGTGTGTGTGTGTACCATTGTGAGTGGCTACCTTACTGTGGTACAGGGGCTTGTCATAATGTAACATTGGTACTAAATGCCAGCCAGTGTGTACCTTGACATTTCAAGTCTTTTTAATGGTCTGAATGTAATAATACTACACAGTGATTGTTAAATGGTGCTTCATGAGCTTGACAGGGAAGGAGGCGTGATGGCAATATGGTCACACTTTTTATATTCTCCTGGGTAGGGCCCCCAACTTGAAACTTGCTGGGGGCCCCCAAAATACTAGCACCGGCCCTGAAAACAAATATATAAAATACATTTCATGGCCAGTCCAATATCCTAAGAACTGAATGAAAATAGTGCAGCCTTCTTCAAGTCTAAGCATCCTGGAAGATAAATAGTGCAGCCTTCTTCAAGTCTAAGCATCCTGGAAGATAAATAGTGCAGCCTTCTTCAAGTCTAAGCATCCTGGAAGATAAATAGTGCAGCCTTCTTCAAGTCTAAGCATCCTGGAAGATAAATAGTGCAGCCTTCTTCAAGTCTAAGCATCCTGGAAGATAAATAGTGCAGCCTTCTTCAAGTCTAAGCATCCTGGAAGATAAATAGTGCAGCCTTCTTCAAGTCTAAGCATCCTGGAAGATAAATAGTGCAGCCTTCTTCACGTCTAAGCATCCTGGAAGATAAATAGTGCAGCCTTCTTCAAGTCTAAGCATCCTGGAAGATAAATAGTGCAGCCTTCTTCAAGTCTAAGCATCCTGGAAGACAAATAGTGCAGCCTTCTTCAAGTCTAAGCATCCTGGAAGATAAATAGTGCAGCCTTCTTCAAGTCTAAGCATCCTGGAAGATAAATAGTGCAGCCTTCTTCAAGTCTAAGCATCCTGGAAGATAAATAGTGCAGCCTTCTTCAGGTCTAAGCATCCTGGAAGATAAATAGTGCAGCCTTCTTCACGTCTAAGCATCCTGGAAGATAAATAGTGCAGCCTTCTTCAAGTCTAAGAATCCTGGAAGATAAATAGTGCAGCCTTCTTCACGTCTAAGCATCCTGGAAGATAAATAGTGCAGCCTTCTTCAAGTCTAAGCATCCTGGAAGATAAATAGTGCAGCCTTCTTCAAGTCTAAGCATCCTGGAAGACAAATAGTGCAGCCTTCTTCAAGTCTAAGCATCCTGGAAGATAAATAGTGCAGCCTTCTTCAAGTCTAAGCATCCTGGAAGATAAATAGTGCAGCCTTCTTCAAGTCTAAGCATCCTGGAAGATAAATAGTGCAGCCTTCTTCAAGTCTAAACATCCTGGAAGATAAATAGTGCAGCCTTCTTCAATTCTAAGCATCCTGGAAGATAAATAGTGCAGCCTTCTTCAGGTCTAAGCATCCTGGAAGATAAATAGTGCAGCCTTCTTCAAGTCTAAGCATCCTGGAAGATATATAGTGCAGCCTTCTTCAAGTCTAACCATCCTGGAAGATAAATAGTGCAGCCTTCTTCAAGTCTAAACATCCTGGAAGATAAATAGTGCAGCCTTCTTCAAGTCTAAGCATCCTGGAAGATATATAGTGCAGCCTTCTTCAAGTCTAAGCATCCTGGAAGATAAATAGTGCAGCCTTCTTCAAGTCTAAACATCCTGGAAGATAAATAGTGCAGCCTTCTTCAGGTCTAAGCATCCTGGAAGATAAATAGTGCAGCCTTCTTCAAGTCTAAGCATCCTGGAAGATAAATAGTGCAGCCTTCTTCAAGTCTAAGCATCCTGGAAGATAAATAGTGCAGCCTTCTTCATGTCTAAGCATCCTGGAAGATAAATAGCGCAGCCTTCTTCAAGTCTAAGCAGCCTGGAAGATAAATAGTGCAGCCTTCTTCAAGTCTAAGCAGCCTGGAAGATAAATAGTGCAGCCTTCTTCAAGTCTAAGCATCCTGGAAGATAAATAGTGCAGCCTTCTTCAAGTCTAAGCATCCTGGAAGATAAATAGTGCAGCCTTCTTCAAGTCTAAGCATCCTGGAAGATAAATAGTGCAGCCTTCTTCAAGTCTAAGCATCCTGGAAGATAAATAGTGCAGCCTTCTTCAAGTCTAAGCATCCTGGAAGATAAATAGTGCAGCCTTCTTCAAGTCTAAGCATCCTGGAAGATAAATAGTGTAGCCTTCTTCAAGTCTAAGCATCCTGGAAGATAAATAGTGCAGCCTTCTTCAAGTCTAAGCATCCTGGAAGATAAATAGTGCAGCCTTCTTCAAGTCTAAGCATCCTGGAAGATAAATAGTGAACCCTTCTTCAAGTCTAAGCATCCTGGAAGATAAATAGTGCAGCCTTCTTCAAGTCTAAGCATCCTGGAAGACAGTGGTATATAACAGGCCACTGAACATGAGAAAAAATCACCAGCTAACCACCGAGTGTGCTCCCATCACAGTGCCTCAGTCAGTAGATGGAAGAATTATGCCAGAAACAATGACCCACTTAACAGGGCAGCTCCTATCACAGAACTCACTGATTTAACAGGTAATAGTCCCTGAGTTTTTCTCTAAATAGCAGTATGCTAGGATGTGCTAGAATTGTGTCTCAGAACAAGCAAAATGGAATGTTTATCCAACACAGGGTTCTGCGCTCTCAAAGGTTCATGAGGTTGTGTTAAAACTATTCATGCTGGTACTGAGTACACCTGCTGTATGTTCAAAACAAAATCAAAACAGGTTACAACGGAGTAGTATTAAAGTAACTGTCGAGACGCTCCCTAAGAAATACTGGTCCACATTCCTGGATAGCTGGTGAAGTATGAAGTTAGCACAAGCTGTGTTGAATAATTCACAAGACTATCCAGATTCACTGAAACTCTTCCTTCCTGCAAGCATCTCTGTTTGTATACAAGCAGCAAAGTTCATAGCACTGTAAGCAAATACAGTAGTCTATGGACAAAGCCTGTTTATTTATTTATTGACATTTGTTTACTGGGAAGCCTGACTGCACAGAGTTGCACTTTTTCAGCAAGGGCCCAAGGAGAAAAGCTCCAAGGCAACAATTTAAAGCAATCTACATTTACAATAACAACTTTTATAGTGGAGTTTCAGTGAATACATAGCATAGTATTCAGTATAATAAAATTTGCACTGATGTTTGCAAACATTAAACTTACAAGGCAATATTGTATTGTATTGGAGGGGATAAGCAAGTTTAAGTATTAATAGAGAAGTAAAGATGGAATAGTAATTTGGTTGTGCTAATTAAAAGTAGGTCTGATGTTGTCCTTTTAATTCTTCCTCAACGTATGAGTTCAGATCCATTCCTTGGATCCGTCTCGGACACTTATTCCAGACTTGGGATCCGGCTCTCGAGCTCCTCCCTCTACCCATAATGCTCTATTGCATCCTCAAAACCTCAGATCTTGTTTGCCACCATTGCGAACAGAAGTGGGTTTTAGCTCTTGGGGCAAATATTGGTTTTGTGAGTTATAAAACTTTTATTGGTATTTTTGTATATTAATCTAGTTTTCCAGGATACTGTCCTCCGTCTCATTTTCTCTCATTGGCATTAGAGCATTTCTTCCCCTTCTTCTTTCTGTTCTAATACTATATTTAGATAGTATCTGATTACCATTGCTGGTATTCCTATCTACCCATAATTTAGGATATTTCTTGCTTAGCATAGTTGGTAGCAGAACTTTTCTACTTTCTAATTTCTGTAAAAAAAAAAAAAAAACAGTACCACCTGTTTTACTCTGTGTGTATTTTTGTATTTCACAGTGAGTGTAATATTTTGGTTTTCAGACAGTGTGAGTTTTTTTCCTCAGTTATGTTGGAAAACACAGGTTTCAAAAAGTGCACTTCTTGTGGGCATAAAATTCCGAATTTGTATGCACTTAACAAGTGTGTATTGTCTATGGGCTGAACATCTAGAAATGGCATGTAAAATATGCTCCACTTTCAACCCTAGGCCTTTAGCAGATCAGCATAATAAACTGATCCTAAGAGGTCTTTCTACCTTCCACTTCTACTTCAGAGGCTCAAACTCCCTCCAAACACAGCAAATCTGCTCCTTTGGAGCATAGGAAGTGCTCCCCTCCGAAGTCCCCAGGTCTTCCTTGGAGCCTCTGACAAAGACAGAAATTATCGGATCCGATGTCAATTGGATCTGAAGACTTTAGATCCTAATGCTTCTGTAATCATGATTAGTCCAACAGTGACACCCTTGGATCTTAAGCAGGTTTCTGCTTATAGGAATACAACTCCTGAGTACACTTTCAAACCAATATCATCTACCCTGCTTTTGAGGTTGCTTCAAACACCCAAGAAGCACACTAGATCTCCTTCTACTTCTTCCTGTAGGTCCCCCAGGAGCTTGTTGAAAGTGGACGTGGACAGGATGATGTGAAAGTTTCTCAGATCCAGATGGAGGTCTTACAAGATCAGTCCCCTGCCAGAACTGTGAGTATGTCAACTTCTAAAGCTATTTTTCTCTCCTTCTCCAATCCATCCTGTGGTTTCAGAGCCCCAGGATCTGAGATCCTAGAGGATCCTGGGTCAGATCAGAGGAAAGCTTCTTCCCTCACTCCGACTATATCCATGGCTAATTCTGCACCAATATCATTGGATCAGAATGGGTTTCAGAGCCAAAGTGTCAGTGTCTGGTCCAAGGAGATAGGCTTGGCACCAATTTTGCCGGTTCTGTCCCTTCTTCTCAGAGTCTCAGCCATTGACAGTTTGTATCTGGTTCCACCCTGAGGCACAGATTTGAAGGAGGGCTAGAACTGCGTTCGTTGGGACTTTCAGATCCAAGGAGGTGGGTCAGGGTCTCTCTGGGCCTATCAACCTTTGAAGACATGGAAAGGGCTTTTTCTCTCCACAGAGAAGCACCCTCTCATGCTTCAGATCATATTCCCTTTCCCCCATCAGTTCCTATGTCTGAGCCACTCAGACCTATTCCACAGGGACAGCCAGAACCAATAAATTTCCAGCCAGTTCCATTAGAGGAAGTTCCCCTGTCTTCTGACACCTTGCCTGAACATCCCACAGAGGAAGTATATCTGAAGAGGACATGTAAAAGGAGATGCACTGACTTCCTGTTGGAGTCTCATGCAGGATAATGATTTTGATGAAGGAGAGGTGTCCCCCAGATCACCACAAGATGACATCTCCCTTGGAGATGCTCTAGACATCCCAAAAGAGAAAGGTGGCTGGTCTTTCCAAAACCCCTCACCAGAAGAACTGGTGTTTTGGAGGCTTTTGTTTCTGGCCTTGGATGAACTTATTGATTTAGTTGCCTGTTAGGCTTGGAAGGAACCAGATACCATCTAACCTATTGCTAAAAGACCCATAACATTTCTGGCCCCTGACTGACTGACCGCACTGGAGTAATGGGGTCCCAGTTGATGCTATGGTGGTGGTGGCAGCCACCAGGAAAGAGCTAGTGGAAGAGAGCTCTGCTATCTATCCACAAAAGAGGGACTCTAGAGCATTGGACAGGTTTGGAAAGTGAGGTTTTTGCCTCAGCAACCTTTGCCTTGATGTCACTAAATTACCTGGCACATTCCACTTGGCTTCAGAGAGATTTGACCAAGGAGCTTTCAAATACTCTCCCAGAGTCCAAGTCTACTGAGGATGTCAAATGGACATCCTCTCAACTGGCCACTCTTTTGTTGATATTCAATACTTCAATGAAGCTGATCTCTCACACAGCTGAAGGCACCTTATGAGCAGCCGGATCTGGTATTGCCATAAGTCAACATGCCTGGATGTGGATTTGTGACTTTGCGGAACCCTCTAAGATGTCTTTTGTTAATGCACCATTTGATGGCACTTCCTTGTTTGGGCCATCAGTAAATGAGATGTTTACCTCCAGTGAACAAGATGGAAAGACTCTTGTCTGCCATAAGATTCAAGTTTTCTATGCCTCAACGAACCATTTCTAGGAATCACAGAGGTGGCAAGAAGATGTAGTTCTGGAAATCTCAGGGACCTTTCCAAAATCAATATGGTGAGAATTCCTCTAGAGGCAGAGGAGAAAAGTTTAATGGTAGATGTTGCCCTAGAGGTAGAGGAGGTCCACAGAATCAGGGCTTTAGAGATTCTTTTTCAGATAGGACCTTTCAGCACTTCAGAAACACTGCCCGACTGTCCAACTCTGGAGGCAGTCGGGGGTCATTTGCCTTTGCACCCAGATACCTAGACAAGATACCAACACAAGATACATGGGTGCTAAGCACAATATCTGGGGGTTATTACATAACCATTTTCAATTCTTCCATCTCGCAAAAAGGAAGAAACTTCCTGATGTTCCACCCAGTCAGAGGAAGGCAGCAGCACAAGAAATCCAAAGGCTGCTAGACAAGAGAGTCATCCAGATGGTCCGTCCACACCAGATAGTTTTCAGAACTTACTCTTGCTTCTTTATAGTGTCAAAGAAAACAAGGGACTCCAGACCCATTTTGGATCTGAGCAACCTAAACCAGTACGTAAAGAAAGCAAAGTTCAAAATAGTCATGGTCCAGTCCATTCTACCCTTTCAACACAAGGATGATTGGATGTGCTCTATAGATCTTTAGGATGTATACTATCATATCAAAACAGACAGGCAATTCAGAAGACATCTTCACTTCCAGATGGCAGCCAGCCATTACCAATTCAGAGCCCTACCCTTTGGACTCAACACAGCCCCAGGGTGTTTACCAAATGCATGGCAGCGATGGCAGTGCACTTGAGACTAACGGGATTCCAGGTGCTTCCATATCTAGACAACAGGCTCCTCACCACCCCCTCCAAGCATCTACTTCTACATGTCAGGGACTATTTGCTCCAGATTTGCAATTCTTTGGGCATAACTATAGATCATGCTAAGTCAAACATAATCTCAGTCCGGAGCTTAGAGTTCACTAGTGCTCTTCTAGACATGACAAAACAGATAACCTCTTTACCTCCTCATCATATCCCCACTACAAGGAGTCAAGTCCATTTTCTACTTGCTCATTTAGCTCCTCCAGCAAGGTCAGTACTGCAGGCATTAGGTTCCATGGCAGTGGCCATCTTGCTACTTCATTTGGCATGCTTTGGCATGCTTCTTTATGTGGGTTCTACAATGGACTTTAGGAGTACAATGGTCTATTCTATAATAACTCCTAACTTTTCCAGTCAGGCTCACCCCAGTTTGCAAACAACACATCCAATGGTGGGTACAATTGGGTGATCTACATCTAGGCAGACACGTTGTTCTACCAGCCCCTACAGCCACAGTGGGCACAAATGCTTCTCATTGGGGTGGGGGGCATTTCTTGGGAAGAATGGTTCAAGGCACATGTTCCCCGGAAGAGACTAAGTGGCATATCAATATCATAGTGATAAGAGCAGTCCTATTAGCACTGCAGGCATTTCAAGATGCTCTCCCACTGGGGACTATTGCAGTTCAGACTAACAACATGTCTGTAGTTTGGTACATCAACAAACAAGAAGGAACTCGATCTTATCCCCTTTGCAGGGAGGCCATGAAAGTATGGGAATGGATGGGAATGGGCCATCTCATCAGACCGCTTTCTAATCGTGATGCACATTCTGAGGAAAACCAACGTGCTAGCAGACAAACTAAGCAGATCCATTTTGATGTCCCACAAGTGGTCTCTCAATCAATCTGTGGCAGAAATGATCTTCTGGCATTGGGGCCAACCTTGCTGTGACCTATTTGCCACTCCCCTCAACAATAAGTGCAGCAGGTACTCCACTCTGATCCCCCCTCAGATGGAGTCACCAAGGGATGCTCTAGTTCACGATTGGTCTCCTTTATGCTTACCCTCCTCTTCTCATGATTACCAGAGTTTTACAAAAAGCAAGCAGGCTGAAGAGTGCAGTAATTCTCATTGCCCCCTTTTGGCCTTGGCAAGCATGGTTCCCCTTCCTATGGTCTTATCCTTGTTATCCTCCATGGATACTGGAGCCAACTCTGGATTACATGTCACAGCCGTCAGGGATCCAACATCCCAACATTTGAGCCCTAAAGCTAATCGCACGGTTTCTTCACTTGCAGTAATCGACAGCCCGGGCTTTCTTCCCTGCACATGATGTTATTTTCGTTTCCCAAAATGAATACATAAACAAATGGAAAAGATTTTCCCTTTGAGCTTTGAATAAAGATATTGATTGCTTTTCTGCCCCAATCTCTACGATTCTCCAATTCTTCACAATGCTTTTTGAGGAAGGTGCTAGTTTCTCTACAATTCAACTTCAGTTGGTAGCTATTTCTAATTTTCACATGGGAAACGGACATTTTTTTAGCTTTGTCTAAACTATGTAAAGCTTTGAAGAAAGGAATTTTTATTCTAAGGCCTCCTCCCTCACTATCTTGGGATTTGACAGTTGTACTACAAGGCCTAATGCAGAAACCATTTGAGCCAACATCTAAATCTGATCTGAAAGTTTTATCATGGAAACCAGTTTTCTTGGTAGCCATCACAGCTGCAAAGAGAATATCTGAACTCCAGGCTCTCTCTTCAAAATTTCCTTATATATTTTTTTCATAAGGCTAGGGTTTCCTTACGAACTAACCATTCCTTTTTTACCTAAAGTGGCTTCTGAGAATAACATTAACCGATCCATCCATTTACCAGTTTTCTTTCCAAAATTTTCCAACAAAGGAAAGTAAAAGCTGCATCTCCTTGATGTGCAAAGATGATTGCATTTATATATTCACAGGATAAGGCAATTAAAAAAAATCAGACCAAGTCTTTGTTTCCTTTTCTCGAAAAAGACTAGGTTATCCAGTATCCAAAGTAATTCTAGCAAAATAGATAACAGACTGTATTTCATGGATTTACTCTCAGAAAGGCATGACATTACCTAATCCTCCCAAGGCTCATTCAACTAGATCCATGAACTCTTCATTTGCTTTTTGGTCCAGGACATTTATTGATGACATTTGTGCTACAGCTACATGATCCAGTGCACATAGTTTTGTTACTCATTACAAACTGGATATTATTTCTAGAAACACAGCCACTGTTGGTTCAGTGGTACTCAAGAATATCCCTTCCATGAGGGCCACCCAAGATCAACGTAGACGGGGTAATACTTCAAGATATGAAACGCAAGGTAACTCAAGCTTTAACAGCCTGGGGGAAAGAGAGACCTCCCAGTACGATCTTCAAGTTCTCACTAGTGTAACTAGACGGGATGAGACTGGGAGGAGCTTCCAACGACAAAGGAGAGTAAAGAGAGGCAACTCACAAGCCATTCTACAACAGAGCAATAAAAGCTGGTGGGAGGGGGGCACTCAGTATTCTGGATGTATAAAATACAATGGGAGGGTAAATTACGTAAATAGCTTAAAGGGAGTGACTTCACAAATGAAACTTTTGTGCTTACTGGCAACAGCAATGAAAGGAAAGTAGAGAAAGAGACAGACAGAGAATTTTTATGTTAAATTAATGTAAGGGGCAGATACCAACACAGATACTGGATTTAGAACCACAAGAACCAGGCAGGAAGGTACTGAAATGTTCAGCTACAGTTAAAGAACAAAGTAATACAGCTGCAGTAAAACGCTGCAAAAACAGTTCCAACAACCGTATATTAGAACAAAATATGTGCAATGTAGTTTTTACTTTCCTGATCCAAACCAGTGCTCCAAGATGCAGCTTAAGAATTAATCCAGCCACATGGGACGCAAGGATATACTAGAGCATAGTATAAACAGCAATTTAAAAAAAAACAAGAACAACTATGCATTTGTTTACATGAAAATGAATCTGCGAGGTTTCTTGGCTTGACATGATAAAACCATTAGAAGACAATGTTTTACATAATGTTTCACTATGCTGGATTAATGTTATGTATTTTGGAAGCTTCAAGGACATTTAAATGATACAAGGTAAACAAGGCTCAGGTTTCTGTGTCATAACATCCCATGATGATGTTATTATTGTTCTCAGAATTAACAGATTAGAGGCTGCTTACCCGACAGCCTTAATGACCATATAGCAACCAATCTGTTGAGAAAAACATCAGTACTGTCAAGTTCACCACCTTCGGCCAAATCTGCAGTAAAAAAAAACTTTAATCACCAAGACCTAATCAATACTCTAAAAAAATATATACCTGGTCTCGACTAAAAAACCTCCCCCTTGATGCTGCAGCAGAAAATTTCAACAATACCTTCCTTGAAATTCTAAACAAACTGCCCCCCCCCCCCCCTGGTCAATTCATATTAAAGCCACATACACACCACGGCTAACTAATGACACCAGAATGTTCCTTAGGAAAAGAGACAAAGCTTGGCAAACATGGCTCACCTGTAAAACCCAAATCAACCTCATCGCATTCCAGCAAATTAGAAACAAGGCTAAACACCAAATCAACCTAAATAAAAATAACTTTTACTATAACCTGCAACATAAACACCAGCATAATCCCCCCCAAATTTTGGAATACCCTAAATGTCATTCTCCACCCAGGATATTCTGCTACCCCTTCCCTCAACTTACCACACTCTCCTACCACTGTTGCAGAATAATTCAATAAACACTTCACTGAAAGTGTACTATCTCTAATTAAAAGTAATTCCACAGAACCATCATTAGCCTTCAAACCTCTCAGTATTAACTACAACTCCTTCTCCTTTCAGCCTGTTCCCACAGCTACCATTAAGAAACTACTCAAAAAACTTGAACCCTGTTCAATAGCAGCTGACAAGTTACCAGCCAAATATTTAAAACTAGCAGCAGAAACCATACCTTATCCAGTGTCGATCCTTATTAACAGGTCCATAGCAGAACATGTCCCAGCAAAAAGGAAAATCGCAGACATTATGCCCTTATACAAAGGCGGAAATTCCAAAGAGCTGACCAACTACAGACCACTCCCAACTGATTCATTATCTTACCTTTAACAGCATGTCAACATGGTTTTAGGCCCCATCATAGTACCACAACTGCATTCCTCAGTTTCACCAATACCATCAACCAACTCAAAAACAATGGTAAAATAGTCTCTGCTGTCTTTCTACTCATGTCCAATGCCTTTGATATGGTCTCCCACCCCAAACTATTAAATACACTATCCAAATTGAACCTCAGCCTTTCTGCACTTCAGGGGTTCTGACGCTATCTACAGGACCGTCAGCAATCTGTAAAATGGCTTAATGTCCTATCGCCCCCTCTTCCTTTTTTTTTTTTTTTAATACAAACAACCTCCATAGTGCTACCCCACTGGCTTCAACTATCCAATAAGCAGAGGGCACAACACTTATATGCACCGCTAATAACCTTCAACACCTCCATGACATAACTCAAAAATCATTCTCAGATACAGAGCTATGGCTCTCCAACCATCAGCTCACACTGAACCTTAATAAAACAAAACTCATGATCTTCCAGCCCACAAGAATCCCCCCAGCACCTTCTACATTATAACTAGGAATAATACTAAAATTAATGCCGATTCACAAACAAAATTACTAGGTGTAATAATAGACAACGACCTAAGATTTGACCTACATATAGCACAAAGAATTAAGAAAGTTCACAAAAAATGTATTTATTTTTTATTTATTTTACATTTGTTGACCGGGCTAGTCTAGCTGGATACATGTCCATTTTCAGTAGAGGCCCGGGGAGAAAAGCTCCATTGGTTATTACAAGTTTAAACAGAGATAGGCAATACGAGGTTATAATTTATAAACAGAAGTAGATAATACAAGTTATTACAGGTATTATGATAGGAGCAAAAACCAAAAAGTGTAATAAATTTTTTTTTTTTTTGTGGATTACAATAGTCATACAGTATATATGTGAAAACATACATCTACATAGATGTTATGAAAAGGGAAAGCTATCAAGGAGACAGGGAGAAGAGAAAAAAAGAATTATGGAAGAAGAAAAGAGAGAGAGAGGAAGAAGGAAAGTTAATCTGAGTTAGTGCAGGAGCAAAGCCAGTGATTATTGAGATACATTTTTAGTTGTCTTTTAAAAAGTGGGAGAGAGGTCAAAGGTGAGATATCAGAGGGGAGTTTGTTCCATATTTTTCCAACAGAGCTGGAAAAGTGGCAGTCACCTGCAGAGTTATTGGGTTTAGTAGTAATATTGGGTACTACAGAAATAAAAAAGTATCTAACTCCTCTAGGGTTGCCATTGCTAGAACCCATCTTCTGTCAACACTTCTGTATGCTTCCCCAATTCTCACCAAACTTAAAAAGACAGATTTAATTAAACTTGAAACATGCTACAATAAAATAGCTAAATTTGCAACCGACTCCCCACATCATACCCACCACTGTCACTTCTTAAAAAAAACTCTCCTGGTTAGAACTCCCACAACTTTTGTCCTATAACCAATTAACCTTGGCACACAAACTAGTATATCAACCTGAAAAAAATCCTGCCCTTCTAAATATTCTCCAGCCTCATACCACAAACCAAAGTCTTCACTCAACAAATAAATCTCTACTACAAGTGTCCAAATCCACTAATACGGCAGGGGACTCACTATTTTCTCATTATGTAGCAACAAAGTGAAATTCACTACCTCACAGCATCAGAACCAACACAAAATACCAACCAGTTCAAAAGGATTCTTAATTATCTTAATGACATCTGGCTTTGCTCCTGTACTACTCCAGGCTAACTAGTTTTAATAGCTTCTGGTCATAATTTTTCTTCTTCGCTGACCACCTCAATCTATGCTCTCTCTCATGTCTAAATAATCTCGAACCTCATCTTTTTCTATCCACCCCCCCCCTACAAACCCTTCCTCAGCTTACTTTGAGAAACTACAATGTCTACACTACAAGAAGGAATTATATCAGAAGATTGTATAATAAAACAGTGTAAGAAACTTCTCTGTGTGGAAGATTTTCAGTCCATGTATTTCTAGTTAATCACTGTATATTAATCAGATCAGACAATAGTAGTAGAAGTAGCAAACGTAAACTCGTCTTAAGTCAAAACAAAACAAAACAAAAAATAATAATAGAAAATATATAATTGTACAGCATTACTAAGTATTCAAAAGTAATCCAAGTAAGGCATGCAGTCTGTTTCCAGTCGAAAATCCTTTATTAAGTACACAGACAAGCGATCCAAGTAAAACAAAAATAGAGTAATAATTTCCTCACAAGCTTTCTAAATATATATATTCTTTTTATCAGACATGGGAGTGGTTTACTGTGCTGCAAAACAAAGTGTTATTGGTACACATGTTAAATTCACATCCTTTCCCCCATCAGAGTGACATTCGAGCTGGTCTTACCCTACTTAGTAGCTGTCACAATAACATAACCCTTATAGGTTCATAGGTTCATACTAGGCTATCTGCCCTAGGGCATTTATAAGCCTAGCCAGAATGTGTTTGGCTTTCGCCACCCATTTTAAATTTATTTTGCTATGCCCTTTTTCGAGGTTAGTATACTGTGCCTCTGTCTAACAGTGACACAGAAGTGATACCCGTGGTAAACCTACGATCTCCCATCCACTCATCAAGATTCCTCTTGAATAGAGTCAATGAGGGACTCTGCCTAACCTGGACTGGGATTTTATTCCAGAGTGAAGGGAGCCTCTGGGTTATGAATCTGTCCCTCCAGCATGTCCTATTTATTTCAGTGCTGAGATTCAAGTCTCTCGAGCACGTAGCTCGATGGGATTTGGATTTTCTGAGGTGCAGCATGTCCATTAATTCCGGGTTGGACATGGCTTTATACGTCAGGCACAGATCGCCTCTGAACAGGCGGTATGCCACTGAGTAGAGCTGGAGTTTCTTTAACCGGGCAGCATATGGCATCTGTTTGAGCCCTTTGATCCTCTTGGTGAGGTACTTTTGGGGTCTTTCCAGTTGCTACAGGTGTCTGGTAAGGTACATCCCAAAAGGGGCATTGTACTCAATTATGGGCCTGATGAGGGATGAGTAAAGAGGCACAATGACCTCCCCTGATCTAGAATCTGTGAATCCCTTCATGATTAGGTGGGCTATATAAAATGTTTTTCTAACCACTTTGGCCACGTGGTTGTCAAATGAGAGATTGCTATCAACTTGGGTCCCCAGGTCCCTAATTACTTCTTCTGTACTTAATGGATTACCACCTATGTGGTAATTTGTGGGCACTTTGTTTTTGCCAAAGGAGATGACTATACACTTTTTGGCATTTAGCTTGAGGCCATGGCTCTGGCACCAGTTGTCTGTTTCTATGAGGCCCTTTTGGAGGATGCTTGTGTCGGCTGGAGAGTCGATTATGGTGCCCAGTTTGCAGTCATCTGCAAACTTGGTCAGCCACAGTCCTTCCGTGTTGGCCTGTACTTCCGAGAAATATATACCGAACAAGAGAGGTCCCAGGACTGAGCCTTGTGGGACACCACTTGTAACTGGTTTGGAGTCTGACATGGCTCCAGCAATTCTAACCATGTGGGTCCTGTCCTTGAGCCAGTTTGCAATCCATCTAGTGATATAGGGGTTTATATTTAAGCTGGTGAGCTTATCTATAATGCCCGAGTGGGGTATTGTATCGAAGGCTTTTGCGAGGTCCAGGTAGGCTGTGTGGACCAACTTCCCCTCGTCAATGGCCTTGGTGACTGTTTCAAAGAAATCAACCAGGTTTAAGAGGCAGGATCTGCCCTTAACAAAGCCGAACTGGGTAGGATCCAGTGTCTGTAGGTCCCCAATATCTTTATTTATGAGGTCCATGATGATCCTTTCCATAGCTTTGCAGACCAAGCTAGTCAGGCTTATGGGGCGATAGTTTCCAGGATCCGTTGAGGCACCACCTTTATGGAGAGGGACCACTGTTGCTGTACGCCACTCTTTGGGCACATATCCTGTAGTAAGGCTGAGATTGAACAGTAGTTTTATGTTTGGGTTTAGCTCTTCTTGGAGTTCATGTAGGACACAGCCCAGGACACCGTCTGGTCCCATTGATGCTGTGTTTTTTGCTTTGGAGAGGGCGGCTCTTAGCTGAGCATCTGAGATGTCAGGGGGGCAGCATTCTGCTGGGATAGATATTTGCCCTTTTGGTGGGGGGGGGGGGAGAAGTTTGCGCTGAACCTGTCAGCTAGGATGTTGGCAATGTCTGTGGGTTCAGTGTATTTTTTGTCATTTTGGACTAATTCTGAGCATATCTGGGAATTACCACCCAATTTATAATTATGTGGTACCTCTTATTTAACCAAATTATTAAGTAGATTATTAAGTATGTGATTTTATCCAAGACAATATACTACATGGCTGGAAATATATCAACCTTAGTTCATTTGGCAATCAAAAATACATATATAAATATATACATATACACTTTGCATGTAAAAATCTATTTCTATTTTCATAACCTATTGTTAACAAGGATCGCTTTCGTCCTTCTAGACTTCTTCAGGTCTGTGTACAAGAACCATAAAAACAATCTATAAAAATATATATAATTGTATAATTAGTATTGTTATTACACATCACTTTGAATAAAGTGGAAAAAAGAGAAAAGAACCAGAAAAAAATTAAATAAATAAAAATAAGAAAAAATGTATGTATGATGATGGAAACAAAATATACATTTAAATTACAACTGATTTAAAACGGTATTTAAAACCAACTGGTAGAATAAAATAGAATACACTTAGTCATGCAAACAATGTGGCAATTTTCTAAGTTCCAGTGCACTTTTAATTGAATAGTAGAAGTTTAGTCCAGGCTTCCTAAAATAGTTTAGCTTTAATTGCCACATGAGTTCATGTTTCTCCAGAATCTGATCTGATTAATATACAGTGATTAACTAGAAATATATGGACTGAAAATCTTCCACACAGAGAAGTTCCTTGCACTGTTTTGTTTTTGGACCCACTACACTTATTTAGTGAGTTGTTTTGAGACTTTGGGGACACCACGGAGATTACTTGTTTTAAGACTGTATAATACAAATGTCAGCTATAATAGCACAGAATGTAATTTCTGGTGTACTGTATGTTTTATATATATTTTGTATAATTTATTGTATAAGTTTTGTATAATCTGTATGTGGAGCTTTTCTCCCTGGGCCTCCAATGAAAATGAAATGGGTCTTATCCCAGCTGGACTTTCCCGGTAAACAAATGCAAAATAAATAAATAAATAAATGATGATAGGTGCTAACCAAGAAAACTTAGTTAAATATTACAAATGGGTAAAAAAGATAAGTGTGGCACAGAAAAGTATCTTTAACTAATAAAAGAAAACAAATAACATACCATCAGGTTGACAGATTCAATGACGTCAATGAAAACTTCATTCTTTTTGTACTTGATGCCTTCTGACCTCCAGGACACAGCATTTGTAACAGTTGTTGGGACACGGGACTTGGCTAACTCCAGCTTGTTACCTTCCTGTGTAATGTACCTTTGTCAGACAGGAGAAAGTAAAAGCAAATAATTCAAGATAAAATATTTAACAAAAATATCATAAGTAAAAACTTATTCTCAAACCATCTGACTGTCCTGCAGGGGGGATTAAAATGAGGATGAATTATGAAATTACAAATTCCATTAAGCAAAACTTTTATTTTATTTTTTTTATTTTATCCTTTGTTGACCTGGTTAGTCCCACTAGGCTAGGGATCTCTTCTCAGGGTAGACTGGTGGTGGTATTTATGCTATAGTAGGAGAAACTTGGCCAGGGAGCTGGGGAACTTCCCCTGTTCTTTAGAGGAGAGGAAGTGAAGCCCTCTCTGGAGCTATCGGACGATGCTGGAGGGCTGCTACTGCAGTTCCGGGAATTCCAAAACAGAGGAGAGTAGAGCAGAGTGGGATAGAAGAGCAGGAGGATACTTACTGCAGGAAGAAGAAAGACATGAAATAACTGCTACAGTTGGACAATGCAAGACTGTCGACTAGGGCTGGATCCAGCACTAGGTGACCTAGGTAGCTGTCTAAGGCCCAGTGCTGGCTGGGGCGCCCTGGTCACAACCTGAAAAGTCTTTCTGCTTTGCTGTCTGCTGCTTTAAGAGTTAAATAAATGTTTTTCCTGCTCTCAGTGAGTGCCACATCTAATTTTCTGCTTGAATCCAGCCAGCCATGCACACAGAGAGAAGCACATGTGATTTGATTTCATAGCCAAACATTAATAAACCCAAATGGAACAAGACCTCTGTAGCTGCTCAAACAGAATGCATTTGTCTTTGCAGGTACAACCTATGGAATACAGAAGGTAGGTGTGTGTGTGTGTGTGTGTGTGTGTGTGTGTGTGTGTGTGTGTGTGTGTGCCCTTGTTAGACAGAACAGTTTAGTTAAGTGACTTGCTCGGGCTCAAACCCTGTACCTTGGCTACAGGCAGTAAGAGCCTTAATCCCCTACACCAGCTGCCCTTTTGGTAAATCACTGAAGATTACAGTCAGTCAGTCATTAGAGTTTCATGGTTTTTGTATTTCATACCATACATTTTGATGCAAAAACCTGGTCTGATAATGTTTTAAGTGGTTTAGAGTAGTCTGCTTCTGTTTGTCTCCACATCTGTACAACATTTCTGATTTTGCCTCATATTTATACCCTGTCCTTGAGCAAGTCACTTAACCAGACAGTACTTTAAGGCAACTGGAAACTTGTGCTAGGCTCCTCAATAGTCCCCTGGACTGAAAGCCTAGTAACTAGTATCTATGAACCAGTGTAGTACCAGTGTAGTATCTATGAACCAGTGTAGTACCAGTGTAAAGGAAGGGAAAGTACAGTTGTGTACCTACCATAAACGTAGATGTTCGAGTGTATTCACTGTTGCAGTCATTACCCTTGGGTTATCCTGCTGGCAGGCTACCCGCAGTCGGCCTGAATTCCAAAGTCTAGGCCCGGCATTGGTTGCTGTTGCCTCCTCCCGGACGTCAGTGCGCCAGGGGTATAAAAGATGCAGCCAACGCCATTTTCTTCAGTTTTTCTTGCCCCAGATGTCAGGTGTCCCCAAATTGGTAGGCTGAAAATTATGCCAATAAGTATGCATGCACAAAAATAAACATTTCCTTCATCTACAAGCAAATACACCACATAGGTTGTATAGGATTACAGATAAGTCCCAGCAAAGAAAAAGGGGGATGGTGGGTGGGTAACCTGGACTGCAACAGTGAATACACTTGAACATCTACATTTATGGTAGGTACACAACTTTACTATGTTCATCGTGTTTCACTGTTGCAGTCATTACTCTTGGGTTGAATCCCAAAGCTGAGGATGGGTGGCTGGGCTAAATAGGGTTAGGAGAGGCTATGAGGCCCTGCAGAACTGCAGTGGCAAAGCCTGTTCTGGATTTAGAGTAAAGAGGTAAGTGGTAGTGCTTTGTAAAGGTGTGCACTGAGCTCAAAGTTGCAGCCTCTAAGATGTCTTTGGTTGGTACTCCTCTGGGGAGGCTGCTGCTCTGGTAGAATGAGGCCTAATGCCCTTAGGCACTGATTTGCCATGCTGAGAATAGCAGAAACAGATGCAATGGCCTATCCATTTAGAAATAGTCTGTTTTGAGATAGCCTTTCCTTGTGATCCTGCAGCATATGACACTAAAAGTTGCTCAGTCTTTCTGAAAGCTTTAGTTCTTTCCAAGTAGAAGCGTAGCTGCCTGTGTATGTCCAAATAATGCAAAATTTTCTCACCCTTGTTCTGTGGATTTGGATAAAAGGTAAGCAAGTGAAAGGTTTGGCTTAGGGCCACACTGGACACCACCTTAGGCATAAATGTTGGGTTTGTCCTCAGAGAAACCCTGTCTGGATGAAAAATGATAAAAGGTTCCACAGCCATGAGTGCTTGTAACTCTGAGACTCGTCTTGCAGAGGTTATTGCTAGAAGCAGAGCTGTTTTCCAGGATAAGAATTGTATATCCGCTGTTGAGACTGGCTCAAAAGGAGGCAGTGTGAGTTTTTCCAAGACATATTTGAGGTCCCATGCTGGAATTGGTGCTCTCCTTGGAGGCCTGATGTTTTTGGCCCCTCTGAGGTACTGCCTTTTTAAGGGATGAGAAAAGATAGGTGGTTCCATATTGTAATGGACTGAAATGGCAGAGGCATGAATCTTAATTGATGAAAAAGAAAGGCCTTTGTCCAGCATCTCAGTTAGGTATTGTAAAATCTGAGGAATATTTGGTACAAACGTGCCAATGCCTTGTTCCTGGTTCCAAGCACAGAATCTTTTCCATTTTTCTACATAAGATTTTCTGGTACTGGGCCTCCTGGCCTCCAAGATAACATCCATAACAGCTTTTGAAAGAAGAGTGTTCTGAATGGCTACATTATCCGCCATGCTGCCAGATTTAAGGTCCTGAGTTGGCTGTGCAGGATCTGATTGTTTTGTTGGGTCAGTAAATGAGAAGTTTGAGGCAATATCCATGCTGGACCTTGAGACAAGCTCTTTAGGAATGGGTACCAGTGCTGGCGTGGTGCAATCAGTATCATTTATCTTGTCTGACCTTTAGGAGTACTCTGGGAAGGAGAGGCAGTGGAGGAAAGGCATATACTGTTAGATTTTTCCAGCTGAAGGATACGGCATCCACTTTCCATGCTTGTTTGTGATAAATCCTTGTGCAAAATCTCTGTAATTGGCAGTTGTGAGGGGAGGCAAATAGATCTATGTCTGGGCATCCCCATTTCCTTGTTATCATGCTGAAGACTTGTGGATCCAGTTTCCACTCGTGGGGATCAGTGAGGTTTCTGCTTAGTTCGTCTGCCAGAGTATTTGTTTTTCCTGGCAGGAATTGTGCTTGCAGGTGAACTTGATAAGTCAATGCTGTGTCCCATAAGGTCACTGCTTGTCTGCAGAGGGGGTAGGAATGTGTACCTCCCTGCTTGTTTATGTACCACATGACCGTAGTATTGTCTGTCTTTATCAGTAGCTGTTCTGGATGAAGTAGATCCTTGAAAGCTGTCAGGGCATTCTGAACAGCTAGCATCTCTTTCTGATTGATGTGAAGATGCATCTGGCTTGCAGACCATGTGCCCTGAATACCTTTTCCTGCCATATGGGCCCCCCAGGCATAATCTGATGCATCCATTGTCAGTGTGTGTCTGGCTGTGGGTAAAGTGAATGGCAGACCCTTGTTGTGTTGACAGGCCTCTGCCCACCATCGAAACTCCTGTTGTAGGCAGGGAATAAGGGTAATTACTGTCTCCAGGCTGTGGCAATGCTGAGTCCAAACACTTTTTAGATACCATTGTAGTTTCCTCATATGCAGTCTGGCATATGGAATTAGTAGAATGCAGGATGCCATGAAACCCAAGGCCTGCAGGATTTTCCTTGCAGATAACTGTTTTTTTGTTGCCAGTTTTTTGAAGTAATAAGTCAGTTGCTTATGTTTATCTGGTGTGAGATAAGCCATCTGGGCAGTTGTATTTAAGCTTGCACCCAGGAATATTATCTCTTGAGAGGATACTAGTTTTGACTTCTTTTCATTTACTGTGTACCCTAGGCAAATTAGTAATCTTTTTACAAACGCCAGATGCTTTAGAAAAATGTCTTTGTTCTCTGCTTGAATAAGGTAATCGTCCAAGTAGGGGTATATTTAAATTCCTCTTTGTCTGCAGAATGCAATTACTGGTGCCAGGCATTTTGTGAAGACCCTGGGCGCAGTAGATAAGCCAAAGGGCAGTGCAGAGAATTGGTAGTGCATTGATCCAGCTATGAATCTGAGGTATCTTCTGCACTATTGTCTGACTGGGACAAAGTTACAAGCCAAGCCTTCTTGCCCAGCATGGGCAGTAGTTGCTGTAAAGTCAACATCTTGAATTTTGGAACTTCCAGAAACGTGTTTAGTATAGACAGGTCCAGTACTGGTCTCCAGGTTTTGTCCTTTCTGGGTACTAAGAAAAGTCTGGAGTAAAATCCTTGCCCCTGCTCTTGTTGTGGTACTTGTTGAATGGCCCTCATGTCCATGAGGGCTGAAATTTGCTTTTGTGCCTCTGCCCATTGATTGTGTGGCAGGTCTGGCATACCCTTTGCCCTTGGTAGGGTATGAAAATGGAACCTGTAGCCTTGGGACACTATATTCAAGACCCATTTGTCTTGGGTAACCTTTTGCCAGTTTGATGAGAAAGTGCTAGTTTTCCCCCTAAGGGGGCTGCCAAAAGGAAAGTGCTTGGATCTGGCAGAGGAAAGTCATTGTGACTGTTTCCTGTAAGGTTGTGATTTGTCTTCTCCGCTTTTGGAGGTAGGAGCACCCCATTGTTTAGGCCTGTATGAGCCTTGGGGCTGAGATCTGCCTCTGGGACATCTGTATCTGCCTCTTTGTGGTCTGTCTGACGCTAGAAAGGAACAATTTTTGGAAGGCCAGTTCCGGCTAAACCTGGGTGGCTGTACCTGTAAGAAATCCTTAACTGTCTGCATGGATTTTGCTTTATCCTCCATTTTCTTCAACACCTCTTCTGCTTTAGCACCAAACAAAGTATCATGTTGTAATGGAGCATCTAATAATTTTGCTTTAACATGATCAGGCAGACTCTGTTCCTTTAACCAAGCATGCCTTCTAATAACAGAACCTGTAACAGCGGCCCTGCAAGAGGCCTCCAGTGAATCATAACCACATTGCAAAGTATGCTTTCCCACTTGTTCTGCTGCATGCAATAAATCCTGCATTTCTTTGTTCTCTGAACATTCAGTATTTGTCAACATTTTCTGTTTAAGCAGTGACATTAAGTATTGTTGATATTTAAGCATATGAAACTGACAATTTAAAGCCCTTACAGCCAAAGTAGCAGAAGTGTAAACTTTTTTCCCCCATCTGTCCAGTGCCCTAGAATCCCTATCAGAGGGGACAGGGTTTTTTGCAGTGGAAGCTTTGACCCCTTTGGGACCCTGAGATATAGTTTCTGGGTCTGCAGCTGGGTTTTTATATAGGAATTTATGAGAATCCGGGACCCTGTAGTATCTGTCTGGCTTAGCAGATGCAGGGGGTAAAGAGTCAGGGGACAGGCCGGACTCTGAAAATACATCATCTACAATGTCTAGAACAGGTGGAATAGCAAGGGGCCTGTGCTGAGGAAGTAGCAGAAAGTCTCTGAGCCTTTTCTTAGATTCAGAGTAATCTTGGCTCTCCCAGTGGAAATGTTCCCTCATGGTATGCAGGGTTTCCCCAAAAGAATAATCCTCAGGAGGAGAGGCTGAAGGAATGGATTCTTCAGCATCACAATCCTCATAGGGAGGCATAGAATAATCCTGTTCAGAAGAGGAATCAGAGGAAATAGAAACCTGATCAGAAGAATCATATTATGTCTCTTGTCTAGGCCTCTTATCAGGAGGGGGATGGGAGCCCCTGATCAAAGTAATTAGGTCTTCGGACATTTTGAGCATCTGGTTTTTAGGCATGGAAGTCTGAGTAGGAGAATGCTGTACTTGTTTCTTTGTCTTTAGAGCTGCTTTAGTCTTTGGCTTTGAAGCTGAAGATGGTTTAACATATAACTGTGTAGGTCTGAAGACACCCTCAGAAGCTGATGCCTGCTCAGCGGCTCCGGACCCATCTGAGGGAATGATTTCCGAGTGTCCAATACCTTGATTATCCAGAAGCCCAGTCGGCTCCATGTGGGAGTCGGAAGTGGCCTGTGGCTCTGAGGTAGCAGGCACCAGGGGCTGTGAAAGCGCCTCAGTGAGAACCGGCGAACCGGCAACTGGCCTAATGGAGGCCTCGTCGTCGGTTTGGGACCTCGGATGCCTATCCTTTTCCTTGTCCTTGCGTTTTTTGCAAACTCCGGTCGTCGGCTGTTCTGATGGCATTATGTAATTAAATCTTCGGCCAAAGTAATGAAATGCAAAATCAAACCAACACTTAATAGTGCGTTGGTTAAATCTAGCACAAAACCGACAGCTAGCAACGTTGTGATCAGAGCCTAGGCAAGGAATACAGTAAGAGTGAAAATCCTTATGAGGTATTTGCTTCCCACAAGAAATACAATTGTTAACTTTTTCTGACATCGGTCTGGAGCAAGAAAAAAGTTTCTCCAACGGGGTACTTAACTTTAATGAAGACTTCGGTTCTGAAATTCGGATTTGAAAATCTCAGGAGTCGGCCGACCGGCACTTGCGAACTGCTTTTGCTTCGGGCACCGCGCGGCAAGAAAGACCAAAGAAAATGGTGTCTGCTGCATCTTTTATACCCCTGGCGCACTGACGTCAGGGAGGAGGTGACAGCAACCGACGCCGGACCTAGACTTTGGAATTCAGGCCGACTGCGGGTAGCCTGCCAGCAGGATAACCCAAGAGTAATGACTGCAATAATGAAACACGATGAACATCTGTAATAAACAGGAGCATCATTACACGAGCCATGTTCTTTGGATGTGAATGTTGCTTTCCTTAATGATAACAGTGTGCTTATTATTTATTTGCAGGTACATTGGATAGCATGGAGTCTGAGTTCAATGTTACCATTTTAACTATGAATACATTTTTAATTTAGTTTGTTTTTGCAAGCACACAAATGTGAAATGCACTGTGTTTGGGCTACAAAAGTGAGTAAGGTTATGAGCTGTTAATGGGCTATTTCCTGCAATACATGGTTTGATTCCCTCAGCCTTTGTTTGCCTTCTGCGACTCTGCCAAGTTACTTCTCTAGACAATACTCCTGGGCTGCTGTAGAAAAGGGACACATATCCAGTGGGCTGTTCCAGGCTGTTCGCAAATGTGTTACACATTTTGTATTTTGAATTCCTGCACCCTTCACAAAGATGTTGATTAATATTTCACTGTATGTTATTTGATCATGAATCCCAGCATGTCTCTTATAGTTTAAATGGGTTGCCAGATGCATTTTCACTAAATGTGCGTTTCAAGGGAATACAGGTCTATCTTAAATGTGAGAGTGTTTTGTTTTGTTTTGTTTTGATTAGAAATTGTCTGCTTGTGTTTTTTCTGTAAAATTTGAAATAATAGTTTTAAATGAAATCAAAATCTCTGTGATAATTGTAAAAGCAAACAAAAAAACAGTATATACACAGACAGGTTTGAACAGTGTTTATGGTTATTTTTTTGGGGGAGACAAGTAATGGGACACTGCATGGTCCTGGTCCATTATCCTGCCTAGAGCCCCATTTGATCATGATCCATCTCTGCTGACAACACACGTGCTGATAGATTTGGTGAACCAGGAAGAACCAAAGGAAGGCTTTCTCCTCCATGTTACTGCATCTTGCTTCAGATAGTTTTACAGGACGAAGAAACTGAGAGACTGGAAACACAAACAACTGCTGATGAGGGGAAAATAATGGAGGTATTTTTGGGTGGTGGAGTGTCCATTTTTTTAGGGTTTACATCTGCAACAGGGGTTTTGTTTACAAGAAAGAAGTTACACAGATGCAACAAATCAAGGACGAATGAACAAAGGAACTGATAGGGGACAAACAGTTGCAGTTTCTCAACAGCTACAGAGAAGATGACCAGTGGTACAAAAAGTAAAAGTAATGGTATGACATTATGGATGTATTATTTTGCCACTAGGTTTAACACCAAAAATATAAGATCATTAATTCATTTGGGAGCTGAAATTTTTTCTGAAGTGACATTTGAAAGCTTTAACTTCTGGAAAATGTTAGCACCATGGAAAGAGTATCTACTTCAGAGCTATGGACTGCAACTAAAAAATAAAATATATGTGCAGTTTTGGACTTCAGATATGAATAAGCATGAGTGTTATTATTTACGTATGTATTGATGTTTGATTACTGGGAAAGTCCGAATGGGTAGGTGTCCATTTTCAACAAAGAACTGGGAAGAAAAGTTCCAAACCATTACAAAACCTTTTAAGAACAATAGTTTTACAGTATTTAAAAAAAAATACAAAAGCAACTATAGTTTAAATAATTATACCAAATTTGACGTAATATGAGAACATTGGCTATGAATAGATACAAGTTATATGATAATGATTTAATAGTTAGAGAAATTTTCGTGGGTTTATGGAGAAATTAAAGTTAAGTTAGTATAATACAAGCAGGAATTGAAACGGTCTATATTAGAACACCAAAAGTTTACTTCAGCGAACGCTCACATGAGTGAAAATGCTGGTAAACGAAAGGGTGTTTGTGGGGTTGCGGTACAGTGAGGAGTGGGATATTTGCCCTTTCCTCACTGTAGTGCGATCTCGGAGTTGGAATATATAGTTAGCGGGGGTGTGGGGGGCACAGCCCCCCACAATAAGCAGTTCGAGTACCAGCATTTTCGCTCTTCGCTGAAGTAATCTTTCGGTCTTGTAATATAGACCCGAATTGAAACACGAAGTGAGAGAAAAGCAGTTAAAACCCTTTTTTTCTCTATGTAGTAAAGTACATCATCATCATCATCATCTTCTTTCAGCTGTTCCCATTAGGGGTCGCCACAGCGGATCATCTGTTTCCATTTCTTCCTGTTCTCTGCATCTTGCTCTGTCATACCAACCACCTGCAAGTCCTCTCTCACCACATCCATAAACCTTATCTTAGGCCTTCCTCTTTTCCTGTTACCTGGTAGCTTCATCCTTAGCATCTTTTTCCCAATATACTCAGCATCCCTCCTCAGCACATGTCCAAACCAACATAATCTTGCCTCTCTGGCTTTGTCTCCAAACCTTCCAACATGGGCTGACCCTCTAATATACTTATTCCTAATCCTGCCCACCCTCGTCACACCCAGTGCAAATCTTAACATCTCCAACTCTGCCACATCCAGCTATAACTCCTGCCTTTTTGTGAATGCCACTGTCTCCAACCCATATAACATAGCTGGTCTCACTACCCTCTTGTAGACCTTCCCTTTCACTTTTACTGGTACTCATCTGTCACAAATCACTCCTGACACTCTTCTCCACCCACACCATCCTGCCTGTACTCTCTTCTTCACCTCTCTTCCACACTCACCATTACTCTGAACTATTGATCCCAAGTATTTAAACTCATCCACCTTCGCCACCTCTACTCCTTGCATCCTCACCATTCTTCTATCCTCCCTCTCATTCACACACATATATTCTGTCTTAGTCCTGCTGACCTTCATTCCTCTTCTCTCTAGAGCATATATCCACCTCTCCAGGGTCTCCTCCACCTGTTCCCTACTCTCACTACAGATCACAATGTCATCTGCAAACATCATAGTCCACGGGGACTCCTGTCTGATCTCATCTGTCAACCTGTCCATCACCATTGCAAATAAGAAAGGGCTCAGAGCTGATCCTTGATGTAATCCCACCTCCACCTTAAATGCATCCAGACCTCACCGCTGTCACACTACCCTCATACATATCCTGTAATACTCTTACATACTTCTCTGACACTCCCGACTTCCTCATACAATACCACAACTCCTCTCTAGGCACCCTGTCATATGCTTTCTTTAAGTCTACAAAACACACAATGCAACTCCTTCTGACCTTCTCTATACTTCTCCATCAACACTCTCAGAGCAAACATCACATCTGTAGTGCTCTATCCTGGCATGAAACCATACTGCTAATCACTAATCATCACTTCCCTTCTTAACCTATCTTCCACTACTCTTTCCCATAACTTCATGCTGAGACTGATCAATTTAATCTCTCTGTAGTTACTACAACTCTGCACATCACCCTTATTCTTAAAAATCGGCACCAAAACACTTTTTCTCCATTCCTCAGGCATCCTCTCACTTTCCAAGATTTCATTAAACAATCTGGTTAAATACTCCACTGCCATTTCACCTCCATGCTTCCACAGGTATGTCATCTGTACCAACAGTCTTTCCATTCTTCATCCTCTTCATAGCTATCCTTACTTTCTCCTTGCTAATCCATTGCACTTCATGATTCACTCTCCGCATATCATCCAGTCTTCTCTCCCTCTCATCTCTTCATTCATCAATACCTCAAAGTACTCTTTCCATCTGCTCAACACACTCTCCTCGCTTTTGAGTATGTTTCCCTCATTATCCTTTATCACCTTTACCTGCTGCACATCTTTCCTAGCTCGGTCCTTCTGTCTAGCCAATTGGTACAGGTCCTTTTCTCCCTCCTTAAGGTCCAACCTTTCATGCAACTCTTTGTATGCCTTATCCTTATCCTTCACCACCTCTCTCTTTGTCATGCACCTCATCTCCTTATACTCCTGTCTACTTTCTTAATCTCTCTGACAATCCCACTTCTTCTTTGCCAACCTCTTTCTCTGTATACTCTGCTGTACTTACTCATTCCACCACCATGTCTCGTCGTCCTTCCTCTGTCCAGATGTCATACCAAGCACCTTTCTAGCCATCTCCCTTACTAGCTCTGCTGTAGTTATCCAGATATTTGATAACTCTTCACTGCCACCCAGTGCCTGTCTTAACTCTTCCCTGAACTCCACATCACAATCACCCTTTTTCAATTTCAACCATTTGATCCTTGGTGCTGCCCGCACACTCCTCCTCCTCTTCTTGATCACCAACGTCATCCTACAAACCACCATCCTATGCTGCCTAACTACACTTTCCCCGGTCACCACTTTACAGCCTTAAATCTCCTTTAAACTGGTCCTCCTACATAAGATATAATCCATCTGTGTGCATCTTCCTCCCCTCTTGTATGTCACCCTATGCTCCTCCCTCTTGTTAAAATATGTATTCACCACAGCCATGTCCATCCTTTTCGCAAAATCCACTACCATCTGACCTTCTACATTCCTTTGCTTAACACCATACCTACCCATCACTTCCTCATCCCCTCTGTTCCCTTCACCAACATACCCATTGAAATCTGCTCCAATTACCACTCTCTCACCCTTGGGTACAGTCATCACCATTTCATCCAACTCACTCCAAAATTTTTCTTTCTCATCAATTGCACACCCAACTTGTGGAGCATATGCACTAACAACATTCATCATTACACCATCAATTTCCAACTTCATAAACATTACTCTATCCGACACTCTTTTCACCTCCAAAACACTCTTAGCATACTGTTCCTTCAGGATAACTCCTCCGCCATTTCTCCTCCCATCCACACCACGATAAAACAATTTGAACCCACCTCAGATACACCTAGCCTTACTCCCCTTCCATCTGGTCTCTTGCACACACAATATACCAACCTTCCTTCTGTCCATCATATCGGCTAGCTCTCTCCCTATACCAGTCATACTGCCAATATTCAAAGTTCCGACACTCACTACCACAGTCATAGCCTTTCTCCTCTCTTCCTGCCTTCGGCCATGCCTTCCCCCCTCTTCTCCTCCTTTGGCCAACAGTAGCCCAATTTCTGCCAGCACCCTGTTGGCTAACAGTACTGGTGGCAGTCATTGTTAACTCGGGCATCGACTGATCCAGTATGTAAATATTTATTGCTGTACACATGAATGATTTGAAGTTTTATGCCGGATGCCCTTCCTAATGCAACCCTCCCCATTTATCCGGGCTTGGGACCAGCACAAAGAAATGCACTGGCTTGTGCATCCCCAGTGGCTGGGTAGTAAAGTACATAAAGTAAAAAAAATATGTGATGAAAGAAATGTATGGACTAGAGGTTGGGAAGTGTGGGTTACAATAGATGTTAACAATGGGAATATTCATCGTATTTCAAATACAATAATTGTAAGACAGTATGTGTTAGGAACTGGGGCCAACATTATTTCTGTGTGGATGAAAACAATTTAGTACAAGACGAATAAATAACAAATAAGTGTGTGTCTAATGCAGGGAAAGGGGACATACAGCAAAACCTTTATGCCTTTTTGTAGAATATGTAAAGAATATGGAAACTTCTGGTTTGACTGTCCCATATTAGAAAAGGGAAGAGCAGATGAAGAAGAAAAATAAACAGAAGTATTGCTACAGAAGATGTTGAAAGAGAAGGTGATATGGGGAATGGGGATACTGAAGAAAGGTTAAACAATGAAGAGGTAGTTAGAAAAGAAATAACAGTTCTAAAGCGAGGTTATTAAATACAGGAAGAGGGCAGATTTGCAATTTCAGAAAGTGAAGCGGAAGCAGACGGAGATATACAGACAGGAGAAGAAAAGAACAAAATCAAGACACTGAAAATCAATTGGTAAGAGACTTAGGAGAAGGAAACGAAATCTAAGTTACCAAAAAGGAAAATGATGATATAGGAATTTTAGCATTATGTTTGGTGGTGGTGGTGGAACTATGTGAAAAATAAACAATGGATTTTTTTCTTGCTGAATACCAGATGTAACAAAGAAGAAAAAGAAAATAATAAAAGGCAGAGTGTGTGTGTATTTGTGTGTGTGTATGTTGTGTGTGTGTATGTGTGTGTGTGTGTGTGTGTGTGTGTGTGTGTGTGTGTGTGTGTGTGTGTGTGTGTGTGTGTGTGTGTGTGTGTGTGTGTGTGTGGGGGGGGGAGGGGTTATTTGGTCAGTAGGAAATGAGACATCCTCTGGATTTTTTATAAAAATGAAGAAATAATCATTTTAGATGTAACAATAATAGTACCAAGAAAGGAAGGAATATGTGATATAAGAATGAGATAAAAATATATAAGATTAATAGAGATTTATGCATATACTAATATGATGGAGACAAAACAGTTGTTTAAAAAAATAAAAATTGAGTTACTGATACTGGTAGAAGATTTTAACTGTAACCTGGTGAAAGAAAAGAAGAAAAAAAAAACAACACAGGATATTAAGATGTTAAGGGAAAAAATAAAATGTCGATATTAAAAAGTATGAAGGAATAGTGAATGGACATATAAAAGGAGAATTTTTAAGAGTGAAACTGATAAAACACAAGAAAGAAATATCAGAGGGAGTAGAGATGGCAGAATTGTCAGATCATAGAGCAGTATAGGGTAGAATAATGGAAAATAGTGAAATAATAAGGGAAATGGAGTAAAGAGATTAACTGCAGTGTTTAAAAGGAAGAAGAAATGATAAGAGAAATGAATATTATGGAAAGATCATATGACAATGAGACCATTTTATAAAAACTGGACACAGTGGTGGGTAGTGTATAAGCAGACGTATAAATAAAATATTTAGAAGTGGAAAGAAGAATAAAAAAGAAACAAGATAAAATATAAAGACATTTTAGAGAATTATGAGTCAAAGAAAAAGGGAAGTGACAAAATAAAGAAAATAGAAAATTAGATGTGTGAAAAGGAAAAGAGAAAAAGCAAAAACGATGCTACAATGATGTTTCTTAAAAAATAAAGAAAAATGATTCACCTTACTAAGGAAAGGAAGCAAAAATAAAAAGGAAGGATGGATGCTACCTTAGATGGCAAAGGAAATATAAAATACAGAGAAGAAGATATTACAGAGGTGGTAGAAAATGTATGAAAAAGAGGAAATGGAGGGGCAACAAGAATTGAAAGTGAAAAAAAATCTGAAAAAGGAAGGATTTTTTAGAACATTATATAACAATACAAGACATGTAAAAGATGATTAAAGATGGTAAGTATGATTCAATGGCGGGATTAGATGATACAAGTTATGAGTATTATAAGGCAATGAATAAAGACAAAAGAGAGTTAAAAAATATATATTACATGAATGGATGAAAAAAGATATAATGGAAGAAGACGTGGTGGAGTGATAACATTTATGTGGATAAAGAAGGAAAGAAAAGATATAACATTTGGAGGCCCATTATACTAGGGACTATTGACTTTAAAATATTTATGTAAATACTGAAAAAAGGATGGAGAACATATTGGATGAGGGTAATAGGGAAAAAAGATTTATGGTATAAAAGGAAGACAGATGAAAGAAATGTTAATTATAGTGGAAAAGGTAGTAGGGATGATACTGAAAGAATAAAAAATAAGACTGATAGCACGTAAGGTAGCTAAAACATCTGATAAGGTGATAAACAAAAATGTACCTCTCAAACACAAACACAGTCCAAGCCACAACAGAGGGTGAGCCCAGAAAATCCACAGTATAAACAGTAAATAAGTAAATGTCATTACTGATGTTGTGTTTAGCGCTTTTGTCTTTTCAGAGACTGCTTCAGAACTAAAAGCAGGCAATTAAAACTCCTTACAAAACAGCAGATATCATCCAATTGGTGCTTGTTTCAAAGTCCCTTGTTACATTATATCTTTAGCAAACCAACATACACATTTTTAATAAATCCAAGTTAAAACTGTATTCATATATAAAATCTCAACAGTAAATACATATTTCAACTACTTAGTGCGCAATTCAAATAAAACCTATACATTAAACAAACAAACAAAAGAAAAACCATAAGGTGTTTTTAGTTGACTGTAAATAATTAATTGTGTAAATTACGGAAGTTGGTGAGTTATTTAAAGTTAGTTCCCAGAATGCAAAAATCCATCTTAAAGCTTAGCTGCTCTCAATTTTAACATAGATGCTACAGAAACTTGATCATTTAAAGTAGGGAAAATATTGCCACTCAGTAGGTGAGCCATAAAGCAATGCGACATATTTTAGAGGCATATAGCAAAGGAGAAAAAATACTAATATAATAAAGAAATGTAATAAGAATTCATGGGCATAAGTTATGATAAATGGAAGGATGGGAAAAAGTAAGTATTAGGAAAGGGATGCCTGATGAGTATGTGCTTATTTGTATAGTAATTAATGTAGTAATACAGCCATGCATGTATAAAATGAGGGAGCCAAGATGTGAGATGGAAGGAAATATTATATTACCAATTTGTATGACATATACAGATGATTTACTGCTAATAGAAAAAACAAGGAATGGATAACTGAAACTATACGCTGGTAATGCAGCTGGAGAAAATAAAGTGGAAGGGATATGATGAGGTTAAAAAATAAATGGGACAAATTTTCCAAGAATTGAAGTTAAGATTTTGGGAGTGACATTTAGTGTGAATGATACCGGAACAAATAAAAATGTGTCAGCTTGGTGAAAAGTTTTTACTTTTTCAGAAAAAGACATGAATGCTGAATACTTATGTATTAGGGAAACAGTATATTTTGGGGGATATATATGTTTCTCACTCAAATAGAAAAAGAGTTATTAGAGACTTTGTTTTATTTGAGGCTCAAGACTGAACCACCGAGAAGAGGGCTACATTACTATAAAAAAGAAGGTGGCTTGAATTTAAAAATTCCAGTGCTGTATTTAGCATCCATGCATTTGTGAGTAATGAGAAAGGTAAAAATAATGATAACTAAGATGCTATATGTAAAATATATAAAAATGTACTGGACAAAACAATTGAAAAAGATAAGAGCAAAAAAAAAAAAAGAAAAAGAAAATGTCAAAAATTAAATTATGAAAGTTAGAAGTGACTTTCATGAGAAAAGATAATAATAGTATAATATGATTTCAGAAAATGAATTGGTGCACCTGTGCAAGGAATTGGGCAATAAAAGACGGAAGAAAAAGGTTTCAACATTTTTATAACGCATAGTATTTTTTGTGGAGAATTTTATTTGACATGTTACTGGTGAAAGGTAATACAAAATAGAAGGTAATGGAGGAAAGGAAATGTGTTGACTGTAGTGAAGAAGAAACACTACTCTGTTTTTTGGATTGCAAAAAATATTAAGAATTTTGGGAAAAGTTTAAAAATGAATATAGATGGGAGGGGTTTAGATGTATAAATATGATTACGATATTAGATGGGAAGTAAAGAAAATTATATTGAGAAATGGCATACAAATGTTTGTGACAGTATAGGTGCTAAAAAAAAAAATTTAAGAATTTTTTTATAACGCAAGAAAACTGAAGATGATAATGTATTAGCTGAAATAAGATGATTGAGGATGAAAGAGTTAGGGGGTAAAGGGTAAATATAAAATCAAAAAGAATAAAGAAACATAATTGTTTAGTCACGTTCTTTTGTGTTGATAACTTGTAAATAATTTTAACTATGAATGTAAAAAATGAGTGCAAATGATTAAGATTTAAAGTTTTTTTATAGGTTATAAATTGTATGTAAATGCACCCCCAGCTCTTTTGTCTTGCTGTTTAGTATTATAACCACTAGGTGGTGGCCGAGGGCTACAGCTGTCTTGGTTGCGAGAAATCCAAGAAGGAGGATGTCACTAGAACAGTTGATGTTTTGTCAGCAGCAGATTGAGAGGTAACTGAAACTACTGAAAGTGAAGAAATTAATTTGATGGAGTCAGAAGAAGGTAGGTTACCAACGTCTGATTTATTGAATTTGATGGAGCAAACTGAACTAGAAAATGGAGTAAAGTAGTGAACTGAGTTATGGAAGCAAAGGAAATTATAGTTTCAGCAGGAAATATGGTGGATTTTGGTGACAAAGGAGCAAAAAAAAAAAAAAACGTGATGTGTGTTTGGCTAGTGGTGTAACTAGTTTTTAAAGGCACACATCAGCAACAGGGTAGGAAAAAATTCTTATGCTGATCATGTAAGAAAGGGGATACAAGCAGCTGTGGCAAAAGAAAGAAGCACTCAGCAACAGACTGTACATGAGCAGCTAAGAATCCTGTGGAAAAATTAAAACAAAGACTGGCTTTTGTTCAAAGAGATATGTTTTGGACACTTTGAATTTGCCTTTAAGATTTAGCATAAAAGACATAAAAACATTAATACATTTGGGCACTGCGGACTTCTGTGAAGTAATTTTTGAAGTATTTGGTCTATTAGAAGAAATCATATCTGAGAAAGAAGGGAAACAAGAAACTGCACCATGGAAGGGCTATATTTTTTGAATTTTGGACTATAATTTAAAAAGAAAATGAAATATAATTCAGAACTGCTGACACTGCTGAAATTAAGTCTTTTTTATCTGTAAAGAAGTGCATGAATATTTGATGAAGGAATTGTATGGAATGGGAGATTGAAGTGTTAGCAACATTAAATGTGATGGAAGGGTGCGGCATGTTCAAAATGCAATAAATGTTAATGGAAAGAGAGGGACTTGACATACTGGGGGCAGCCACAGGTCTTTTTTTTTTTTTTTTTTGGAGATGAAAGCATTTAGTCCAGGACTGTAAAAAAACAGGATGCAAGTAATGCATTGCAGAGAGAAAACACATACTTCTAAAAAATGTGAAGCAAAGTTTAGTAAATGTAATGTTGAAGTCCATTTTTGGTTTGATTGTCTTACATTACAGCTGAAGAAAATACTAAAAATAATAGCAAAGAAATGAAGCCAAAACAAAGGCTGTAGCCATGGGTTACGTACCCACACACAAACTGGTTCAGCAATACCCATATTTATGGGCACATGATAGATAAGATGAAGTATTTAGGAGTATGAATTAAAAAGACTTCCATTATGGCAGCTACGGATATGTGGGAAGAGACTAAACAAACGATCATACAAAAACTGACAAACGGAAGCTCTTGTTTATGGATAAGGATGGATAACAAGATACAAGCAGTGAAAATGTTTTTAGTCCCTTTAATTTTATATAAGGGTCAGGCATATTTTTATCAACCAGAGATGAAGTTGTGGACAATAATTAATAAAATGTTGAAAGGATTTATCTGGGATGGGAAGAGGGCAACCGTTAAGTGGGATAAGTTGATCCTTGTAATTGAGCAAAGTGGTTCGGGATTACCTGATTTGAAGGGATATTTAGAACTACACAGTTAAGGCTTACATATCTCACAAGCAGAAATCTATAATTCAGAGTGGAAAGGGATGATGATGAAATGAGGGAAATTCAAGAAATAAGGACAGAGTGGGATTTCAGATGCATACCATTGGGGAGAATAATAACAGCCATACAGAATATTATATTCATAAAGTAGCAGGAAGTATTCTAAAAACTAAGCCAACATGAGAATGGAGAAAGGAGATTTTTGCCAATAGGTATGACTGCAAGTTAGGTTACAAAAACAGGCAAGAGGGGGCAGGAATTTACTGTAGAAAACTGGCCAAGGAATCAGTGTATTGGGAGCACATAACTAGAGTGAGAAAGGTAATAGAGTTGATTGAGGCCAAAAAGACATTTGGACTGCAGGCTAGAGACCACCTTCACGACAAGGGAATGATATCAATGTATAGGTAAAGAGAAAGGGATAATGGAATCTTAAACGAAAGACCTGCTCTAGTAGGGTTTTTGGTCAAATCTAGAAAAGAAGATGCTGTTAAAAAGGGATAATTAGTAAGGCATATGAAATATTACATGATAACTATAGCAATCAATCAAAGGAGTTCAAAAAAGACTGGGAAGAAAGATTGGATAAGCAATTCATAAGGAAACAATGGGAGGATAAATGTATAGCTCCCATGGATGCAACAAAGTATAAAAGATTTAGGATTTTTTTCTTGAAAGTGTTAGCATGGACATTTTTATACCCCAAGCAAACTCCAAATAATTCTTCCTCAAGTAGATGGCAAATGCTGGAAGAGTGATGGAGGAAAAGGGGTAACTGGGAACATATGTTTTTGGGAGTGTGATGAGTTGGCAGACTTTAGAAATTCCCTACAGATTACTCTGTTAGAAATATTGGGTGAGCAAATGTGTGTCACTAAGGCAATGATTTTTTTGAGCTGTGATACAAGATCTGAACTGCCAAAATATACCAAGGCATTGCTAAGTTTAATTCTGGTAGCTGGTCTCACTACCCTCTTATAGACCTTCCCTTTCACTCTTACTGGTACCCGTCTGTCACACATCACTCCTGACACTCTTCTCCACCCACTCCATCCTGCCTGTACTCTCTTTTTCACTTCTCTTCACACTCGCCATTACTCTGAACTGTTGATCCCAAGTACTTAAACTCATCCACCTTTGCCAACTCTACTCCTTGCATCCTCACCATTCCTCTATCCTCCCTCTCATTCATACACATATATTCTGTCTTAGTCCTGCTGACCTTCATTCCTCTCCTCTCTAGAGCATATCTCCACCTCTCCACGGTCTCCTCATCCTGGTCTCTACTCTCATTACAGATCACAATGTCATCTGCAAACATCATAGTCCATGGGGCCTCCTATCTGATCTCGTCTGTCAACCTGTCCATTACCATTGCAAATAAGAAAGGGCTCAGAGCAGATCCTTGATGTAATTCCACCTCTACCTTAAACGCATCTGTCACTCCCACTGTAGACATCAAAACTGTCACCCTACCCTCGTACATATCCTGTACCACTCTTACATACTTCTCTGCCACTCCTGACTTCCTCATACAATACCATAACTCCTCTCTAGGCACCCTGTCATATGCTTTCTCCAAGTCCACAAAGACACAATGCAACTCCTTCTGACCTTCTCTATACTTCTCCATTAACAATCTCAGAGCAAACATTGCATCTGTAGTGCTCTTTCCTGGCATGAAACCATACTGCTGCTCACTAATCATCACCTCCCCTCTTAACCTAGCTTCCACTACTCTTTCCCATATCTTCAAGCTGTGACTGATTAGATTTATCCCTCTGTAGTTACTACAACTCTGCACATCACCCTTATTCTTAAAAATAGGTACCAAAACACTTTTTCTCCACTCCTCAGGCATCCTCTGACTTTCCAAGATTTCATTAAACGATCTGGTTAAAAACTCCACTGCCATTTCTCCTAAGCACCTCCTGCTTCCACTGGTATGTCATCTGGACCAACAGCCTTTCCATTCTTCATCCTCTTCATAACTGTCCTTACTTACTCCTTGCTAATCTGTTTCACTTCTTGATTCACTATCCGCACATCATCCAACCTTCTCTCCCTCTCATTCTTATCATTCATCAGCCACTCAAAGTACTCTCTCCATCTACTCAACACACTCTCCTCGCTTATGAGTATGTTTCCCTCACTATCCTTTATCACCCTTACCTGCTGCACATCTTTCCCAGTTCTGTCCCCCTGTCTAGTCAATTGGTACAGGTCCTTTTCTCTCTCCTTAGTGTCCAGCCTTTCATACAACTCTCCATATGCCTTATCCTTAGCCTTTGTCACCTCTCTTTGCCATGCTCCTCATCTCCTTATACTCCTGTCTACTTTTTTCATCTCTCTGACAATCTGACTTCTTCTTCGCCAGCCTCTTCCTCTGTATACTCTCCTGTACTTCCTCATTCCACCACCAGGTCTCCTTGTCCTCCTTCCTCTGTCCAGATGTCACACCAAGCACCTTTCTAGCCGTTTCCCTTACCATCTCTGCTGTAGTTACCTAGCCATTCGGTAACTCTTCACTGCCCCCCAGTGCCTGTTTTAACTCTTCCCTGAACTCCACCTCACAATCACACTTTTTCAACTTGCACCATTTGATCCTTGGCACTGCTCTCACACTTGTCCTCCTCTTCTTGATTACCAGCGTCATCCTACAGACCACCATTCTATGCTGCCTAACTACACTTTCCCCTGTCACCACTTTACAGTCTCCAATCTCCTTCAGACTGGTCCTCCTGCATAGGATATAATCCACCTGTGTGCATCTTCCTCCACTCTTGTATGTTACCCTATGCTCCTCCCTCTTATTAAAATACATATTCACCACAGCCATGTCCATCCTTTTTGCAAAATCCACTACCATCTGACCTTCTGCATTCCTCTCCTTAACACCATACCTGCCCATCACTTCCTCATCCCCTCTGTTCCTTTCACCAACATGCTCACTGAAGTCTCCTCCAATCACCAGACTCTCACCCCTGGGTACACTCACCACCACTTCATCCAACTTGCTCCAAAAATTTTCTTTCTCATCCATCACACACCCAATTTGCAGAGCGTATGCACTAATAACATTCATCATTACACCATCAATTTTCAGCTTCATAAACATTACTCAATCCGACACTCTTTTCACCTCCAAAACACTCTTGACATAGTGTGTTGCCTAAGTCTTAAGTTATAATTCAATAAAGGTGTTAGAAAAAGGAGAAAAGGGATAGAAATGAGACCTTGTGGAGGAAGCAAGATTATATGATCTATAGGACATGAAGAATGTTCACATATACGAGTTTGATAAGAAATGAAAAAAAAATATTACGTTTAAACACTGATAGCAGGTAGGATGGTAATAGATGATATAAGAAAAGCAGAACAATGTGTAAAATTATATGCAATTCATGCATACACAAACATGACAAACAAGAAACATGTTTGAGGTTTTAAAATGTTTTAGTTAATATATTTATTATTATTATTATTATAAGGGACTTTATCTGTAATTTAAGGAAGGAGAAGGGGAAAGTAACATACGATGTGAAAGTACTAATGAAAGTTATAAAATATGGAAGACTATAGGTAGTAAAAAAGAGAATGGACTTATCAAAGAGGGATATTTAAAATAAAGACATTGTAATATGTTCTAATGAAAGGGAAGAAACAGAAGATACGGCAATTGCTAAGTGTTCTTACCAATGAATTGTGTGGGCAACAGCAGGTGAGAGCAAAGAGGTAGTAAAATAAGAACAAGGAATGAAAATTAACTGATGACGTTAGTAAGATAAAAGGAATGAAGCTGGAGATCAAGAAATTGTGGGAATAACATATGACACAGAGAATTTTATGAAAATTAGTCTGTATGGTGGGTAGTGTTTAAATAACATCTCAAGAAAGTTTTTTTAAATGGTAGAAAACAGAACAAAAATAATATAAAGAAATAACGGAAGTGAGAAACTGAGAAAGATGGAAATAGAATTAAAGCGATAGAAAGAAATGTGTATAACAAAACAGAGAGAAAGCTGAAAATCTGTTATTTAGGCACAGTTTTTTTCTGAAAAGGTAAGAAAGAGGATGTATCAACTTCTCTAGGAAATCAAGTGAGAATAAAACAATGAAGAATGGATGTGTTATTTGATGAAGGTAGAAGTGTAAGATATAATCAAAAAGAAATAATGGAAGTAGTGGAGTAGTGGGAAGATCTGTAGGTACAACATACGAAAAGGAAGAAATTGGGACACAGGAAGGGCATGTTAACAATATCTGAAGGAATTAAGGCAGAATTGGAAAAAGGCAATGACATTGAGGGAATTTTATGAAAATTGGGTCAGCACCAGGATTAAATGGACTACGTTATGAAATTTACAAGTGCAGAGGGCAGAAAATGTGGTTTTCTGTAAAGTATTAAATGAATGGTTAGATAAAGAGATAGCCCTGGAAGAAGTATGTAGTGGGGTGATAACATTTATATGGAAAGAAGAAAAAAATGACATAAGAAACTGGAGCTGTACAACTTTAGGGAATACTAAGTATAAAATATATATGAGAATAATACAAAAAAGGATGCAAAGGTGTTGAATTAAGTAATAGGAAATCATGTGTTTGTTGTAAAATAGAAGTAAATGAAATGTTAATAAGAGTAAAAGAAATAATAAATATGGATGCGAGAGAAGAAAAGAGGTATTTGGTTACATGTCATGTACAGAAAGCATTTGAGAAGTCATGAAAAATTGTGGGAAATTTTGGAAGCATATGAAATAAGTAAAAAGAACAGTGGGAGTTATAAAAACTTGTTATAAAAATGCAAAGTGCAAAGGAATGGTCACTAGGTACACGGAAAAGAGATCAAGGTAAGGAGGGGTTGTTAAGCAGGGCTGTCCTTTAAGTATGTGTATTTGTTGTTCTACTAATGAATGCAGTTATTCAAACTTTTATATCAGAAATGGATGAAGTATGACGGATGATGGTAAAGGTAACTTCAGATATCAGCATGTCTGTCTTACGCAGCTGATTTTGTTATTGTAGCAAAAACAGAGGATGGATCAAGTGTTATAGAAACTGAAAAGTTATTAAAAAGACAGGCTTAAGATTGAATAAAGGAAAAGGTAAGGGGTTTGTAGTGAAATAAAGACGATGCATGAAATTTATTATACGAATAAAATTAATATATTAAGGATTAGGTTTGGAAAATACGAAAACATGCAGAATCAGTGGAAAGTGAAATGAAAAAAAAAACTAAAAAGAATTACTTGCATGGTGGAACACTTTTAATTTATCATATAATAAAAAGGTCTTCTTTCGGCTTTTCCCGGTTAGGGGTCGCAACAGCGGAACTCCGGTCCGCTAATGATTGGCAGTAGAGTTTTACGTGCTGGCTTGCCGGGCCTAACGTACAACCTTCAACGAAGGAACGCCCATTCACACATGTCGCCACACAGAAGACGCTCTAACTGAGAATCGAACGGGCAACGTCTAACTGTGAGGCGACAACACTACCGCAGCACCACCACCGCAGTCTATATGTTAAATGCATACATTTTGAGGAAGCTTGCTTATATTGGGGGAGTTGTATGCTTCCAGGAAAATGGAAAACGAATTGGTAGGAATATTGTCCTGTTCGATTCTCAGCTAAAGCGTCTTCTGTGTGGAGACATGCGTGAATGGGCGTACCTTCGTTGAAGGTTGTGCATCAGAGCCGGCAACTCGGCACGTAAAAATCTGCTGCTAATCATTAGCAGACTGGAGTTCCACTGTGGCAACCCCTAACCGGGAAAAGCCGAAAGTCACAACATCTTTCAGTTTCACATGGGGTTCAAGACTGAAACCTAATAAAAAAGGAATAATAAGCCAGAATATGCTGGAGTTTTTTTTAACTTTAATGCACCTGCTTTGGATTATCAATAGTATGAAAAACAGGCAGAATAAAATGGTGGGGAAATTTTTATATGAGAGGTAGAACAGACATAGAAACAAACAAGAAGGAAGAGAATGGATTAAAAACAGATTATGAAAGGAAAGGAATATGTAAATATGGTAAAGTTATAGAAATTAAAAATAGATGACTGTAGTGAGAAAGGAATGAGTAGTATAAAAATAATTATGCATGATTTTTGTCTTGCATATCCATGGAATGATTTATTAGATTATGTGAAAAATGCAACAAAGCAAAGAAATAAAGGGTTTGAAGATTTCTGTGAAGCTGAGGACTTTTTGTGGAGAATGTTATTAAAAAAGTTGCCTGTGAAGGAAAATATAAAATATTAAGCAATGGAAGAAATGATGTGTTATGAATGCAAGGGAGAGGAAACTGAAAAATACTTTTTTAGAATTTAAAATTAATAAATCTTCTTTTGGAAGAATTTAAAATGTATATTAGTTGGGAAGATTTCAAGGAAATGACTACATAAATGATACTGTAAGGTAAATATGAACAAGAAAGGATGAATAGAATAGATAAATGGTATAAAATATTATTTGTGGAAAAGAAGATGTGAATGATTGCTGTAAAACAAAAATAGAAGGGCTGAAGATGTATTAAAAGAAATAAGAAAATGGTTGTTGAAAAAACATTGGGAGGAGAGGTGAAAATTAAGGGAATGGAAGAAGTATGTATAAAAATTGTGTTGTATTATGGATGAAGAAACTGTAAATATGATGTAAATAAGAAGGATATGGGGTTGAAAGAATATGTAAATAATGTAGAGTAATGTTTAAATAATATACATGTATATGTGTATATATATATATATATATATATATATATATATATATATACACACACACACACATATATATAAGTGTGTGTGTGTATTTGTATGAATAAAGCAAGCCCTACTCTTTTTTTCGATGAGTACCATAGGATCTTTTATAGCCACATGAGCTACCACTAACTCAAGCAGATGACGCCTCTGCTTAACATCTCATTGGAAGGATGGCACACTCAGGAGGGCAGTACCTCCTTACTACTGCATGGCAATGCCAGCAATTTTAAAATAAATCCAGTCACCTGGAACAAGATAAGAACCTACAGCCTTCTGCTCTTCCAGAAGCAAAGGAGAGAGTGCTATCTCTTGAGCCACTGACAACTGTTAAGAAACTGTGTCATTAGTATATAAAGAAAACTGAGGCAGACTTACTGTTAGCAGTGCTGGTGAAGTTTATCAATAAGTCCAAAACAGTAGGATGCCTAGTGGAAAAGGGTGCACCTGGGAAACAGTATCATTGGGAAGGTGAGGGGAGGGGTTTTCCATCAGGTACTCCCTATTCTGGATGACCATTAGAGACAAAAAGCCAGTGAAAATACTCTAGAAAGGTAAGTCATCAAGCAGTTCCTACTTTTTTTTTGTTTTCTCTCTCTGCCTGTGCAGAACCCCTACTCTTCAACAGTCACACATTATTAAATTCCCAAAGCTCCCCACCCCCGAAATCCCCATATGAGGGAAAGTGAGAGTTGTACACTTGGAAATCAAAACAGCCATACTGATACCAGTAAATGGATTTCTGATTATCATCACACACACAGACACACAGACACATGCACACATGCGCACACACACACACACACACACACAGACGCACGCGCACTCACAGACATGTACGCACACACATAGACACACGCACAGACACACACACAGACATGCACACATCCACCCACATGCACACACACACACACACATGAGTGCACACACACATGTGCGCACACACACACACACACACACACACACACACACACACACACACACACACACACACACACACACACACACACACAATCACATGGTATTACACACATACTTCCTAAATAGGATGCTGCCAGGTACCTCAAACAGGATGTTATCTGATGCTGAGCACTGTTTTCTCCTGCAGCTGTTGGCACCACCCTCCAGTCTTCACCATGAGATGGAGATGCAGTAACCCTATACCCTCCCTTAAAGAAGGGGAGCAAGCCAGTGGCCCTTCATCCTTCAAGCCCTAAGCAGCCCCACCTGCATATAAGATGCCAGTCAAACTCAGCTTGCTGACAACACAGATCCAAGCACTCCCTCTATACCATCAGGCTGGTTCAATGTCAGCAGCTTCTGCTGCAAACAGATCAGTGCAGTCCAGTTCAAGGTGTCATCATTGTTCAAGAACATGAGGACAACGCCAAGCAGAAAAGTATGAAACTGACTGGTGCCACTGGATCCAGGCTACTACTGTAACACAAGGCTTCATTAGTGAACTAACTCTCTAGTGATGCCATAGAGATGCACTAGTACCATGGGCTGGGGAATGATTTGTAGGATTTTTTTTTATTTATATATAGATGGGTCCCCTTCACATGGTTGACATTTCAGAAAGCCGAAGACCATATGGCCGAGACCATATGATCGACTTTTGAAATGTCGACCATGCACAATGGGCATCTCCGTACACTGCAGAATGGAAAGATTTCTATTTTCTGCACTGTAGTATGATTTCAGAGTTGGTATACTTAAGTTGGGGGTGTGTGGGGTAGAACCCCCCATGGGGGGGTGCACGGGGCTTGCCCCCCCTACTAGCAATGTTTGGTTACTGATTGTTGTATTTTGTTTTTTTTTACATGATTGACATTTCAAAAGTCGATCATATGGTCTTTGACTTTGTGAAATGTCAACCATGTAAAGTAGCTCCATATATATATATATATATATATATATATATATATATATATATATATATATGTGTGTGTGTGTGTGTGTGTAAAGACACACACACACACACACACAGACATAAATAGATATATGGATAAACATATATAGATACATAGAAATATTAATCTATGGGGGTGATTTCCAAGATGGCTGCACACTGCGTAACAGTTTAATTTTAGCTCTCCTAGTGTGGAAACAGAATCTCAAAAAAGAGAGCCAGTAAATGTGTCATTTTGGGTACATTTCAGTTACTGGCTAGTAAGTGCCCTGCCTGGATGCCAGCAAAGAAGAAATTTAGAGAACCTGACAGAAAATCAACCAAAAAAGGTGAGGAGAAAACACTGCCTGGGAAGTACCCTGCAGCTGTACAGCAAAAAGCAGTTCAAGCTCCAGCTTTGGTGCAAGACATGACTTCCAGTAATCTAGAGTAAAAAATAAGTTAAATGTGCTCACATCTGATTAAAATAAAACACTGAAGGAGTATATCAACTCAAATAACCAAAGACTGAAAAAAAATGGAAGACGTTTTAAACAGATATTCAGATAAGCTGATAGGACTGAAAACATCAGAGGTCAAAATGTAGAAAAGTCTGACTGAGTATGAGACTACTCAAGAAGAGACGTTTCAAACAATCGACAGTGCACATGGTAAAAACCTGAGATTTTCTGCTGTACCAGAGAAACTGGAAGGCACAAACAGTATTAATTTTATGAATGTACAAATAAGCAACTGGACTGGTATTACACAGCAGGAGTTGTTAACTGAAAGGGCACATTGTGCGTATCCTCCAAACCTGGCCATGAGAAAGCAGCCAAGACCTCGAATAGTAATGGCGTAATCCTTCCAGCAGAAAGAGTTGATTCTGACTAAACTGTGGCAGAAGGACAAAGTACTAAAAGTTGGAGACAGAGTGTTTGTGGGAAATTACTACTTACTGTACTACAGGCAGTAGAAAATTAAATTTATTCAAGCAATCAGAGAACTTCAAAATGCAGGTGGGAGATTCAAGCTACTATATCCAGCTATCTTCAGAATATTTTTTCCTGGAGGATCAAAGTCATTTTTTGATGTAGATGTCACATAGGTTCAAATGGATGTGACAAGAAACAACTGTATAAAAGATCACCCTACCAAACATTAGTGTATGTATGTAACACAAAAGCTGAAACTAGACATTTAAAAAAGCTATTATACAGAACAGGCAGGAATAATAACTTATTATCATAATGGCAGCACTTAAAAGAAAGAGGAGTGAACTATATTAAGAAATGCAGAGTGCAAACAGCCATGCTACAGGAGACACATTTGGAAAGAACTAAGCATGTGAATATGATAAAGAAAATATTTTAGGGTAGTTACTCAGCAGAATATATGTGACAAAGGAAAAGGGGAGTATTTATATTAATTGCTGGATGAGCTCCAATAATGATAGAAAATGAAAAATGACAATACTACTACAACTGTAATAGTAAGGGGCTACTGAAAAGGGAGGAGGATTATGTGGGCATGTATTTATTTTCCACCTAAAGCTGCTACAGTGGAGCTTCAGAAAATTCTGGAAGAATCATTCAATATTCAGCAGGGAATATTAATTATAGGTGGGGACTAGAATTTTATTTGCAACAGTGAGGATGTATCTGGGGCAGCCTAGAAAATACAACAAAAGATCTTACAGTTTTGAAGAAATTTATGAAAATATTTGGTATAGAAGATGTAAATTCAGTAGTAGGAGCTCAGAGAGAATTTACATATCATTCCCCAAAATATAAAAACTGTGCTAGGCTAGACAGAAATTGTATTTCACAGGAGCATGTGCTTTTAATTGAAAGTTTTGAAACGTATCCAATAACTATTTCAGATCACGTTCTATTAATAACTACAATAAAAATGAAGGGTAATAAAATAAAAATGAAACACAGGTGCTTCCCCACCTATCTTTAAACAAAATGCAATTTAAAGAATGGGTAGTAGCAATTATTCAGGAGTTATTAGGGAAGACAGACATTTCTTCAGAAAATATATCTAGGCAGTAGATAAAGTGAAAGTGGAGTTTAAAAATAGGATAGAAAAAAAAGTTAGGGTAAAAAAGTGACAATAATTATTTAGTGGGACTAACAAAGGTTAAAGTATTGCAGAATAAGGGGAATCTCATGAAAAAGAACAGGTGCATTTTTACAGATTGCTAAAGAGAAAATAGCAGATTACTTGGATAATATGCACGGGTTTAGAAAAATTGTTCTTTTTGATAAGTACTCTAGAGCACAAAAACTTTTTGTGCAATGACTTAGGCAACATAAATTGGAAAGGATTGTTGCCAAGCTTAGGAAACCTGTAACAAGGAAAACAGCCGTAAATCCTGTTGAGACATTAGAAATATTCTGGAAATTTTATGAAAATCTGTATAAAGTAGAGAAATATGGAAATCAAAAAAAGCACAAATGGAAATATTTATGGAAGAATTGAATATGCCAAGGATAGAAATACATGAGGCTCAATTACTAACAGGTCAGGGGGAGATGATATCGAAATAATTATGTATAACCAATCTACAGGAAAATCTCCAGGAATAGATGGTTTTCCTGAGGAAGTTTGGAAGCTAAGAAGAAAGCAAGTGATAAAGGTCATGAAGGTTTTGTTTAACAGTATTTTAAAACAACAGGAAGCAAAAAGCTGTGGTGGCTGAAATACCTAAAGATTGTAAAGACCCATCAGATCCAGCTTCATATACGTTGGTTTCAGTTGTGAACCTTGATTATACAGTGCTTCTGTCTATAATGGCTAAAAAAATGGCAAAGGTGATGCAAAGCTTGAAAGATACGGAACAATGTGTTTTTTTATGGATAGGAGGCAAACATTTAACAAGATTAATAGAAAAATAATAATCCAGAAGGAAGCAGAATGTAAGAAAATACCACTGTTGTTAGTGGGTCTTGATGCAGAGAAAGCAATTGACAGAGTATGCTGGGATTTTATGAACAGGGCAATGGAAGCATTTGCATTCTCTGACACAATAACAAGGTTAATTAGGAGGTTATATGAAAGATCAGAGGTGAAAATTAAAGTGGAGAGGTTCATCTCTGATAAGTTCTCTTTGACCAGAGGAACCAGGCAAGGGTGTCCTCTTTCCCCTTTGTTGATTGCATTATATTACAACCACAATAAATAAGGGACTCAGAAATTCAAGGGTATAATTGGTATGGTAATTTGCAGATGATAAAACCAGAAAAGACATTTCAGTGTTGTGGAACATTCTGAGATAATATCAAGTCTTTTTTGGGATTCAAAAATAATGACAAAACAAAGGTAATAGCTGTAAACTGTGTACTCACACACAAATTAGTTCAGCCATACCCAAACTTGTGGGGATATGACAAAATGAAGTAGATAGGAATACGACTTATAAAGCATTCTGTTATGGCAGCTAAGGCTATGTGGGAAGAGTCTAAGCAAAGGATAATATAAAACTGAGAAGCTGTAAGCTCTGTTTTATGGATAGCAAGATACAAGCAGTGAAAATGATTTTAGTCCATTTAGTTTTATACAAAGGTGAGACATATTTTTATCAACCAGAGGAGAAACTGTAGATCACAATTAATAAAGAGTTGAAGGATTTTATCTAGAAGGGGAAGATGGTAAGAATCAAGTGGGATAAGTTGATCCTTCCAACAGAACAAGGTGGTTTGGGATTATCTGATTTGAAGGGGTATTTCAGAGCTACACAGTTAAAGCTTCTATTCACAGCAAAAGCAGAAAGCTATAATTCAAAGTGGAAAGGGATGATGATGAAACGGGGGCAGCTCAAGGAATAAGGAGACATTGGGACTTTGGATGCAGATCCTTAAGGAGAATAACAAGAGCCACAAAGAATATTTTATTAATAAAGTAGCAGAAAGTATTTTAAGAACTAAAGCAACATAGTAATGGAGAAAGGAGATTCTGCTGATTGGGATGACTGCAATTAGGGGTACAGAGAATAGGAAAGAGGGGACTGGAATTTACTGGAGGACGCTGGCAAAGGAATCAAAATATTGGGAACAAATAATTCGAGAGGTAATAGAATGGGAGGAAGCCAAGAAGACATTTGGACTGCAGGCTAGGGACAGCGGATTGATATCAGAGTATAGGCAAAAAGAAAGGAATAGGGGGATACTAAGTGAAAGATCAGCACTGGTAGAGTTTTTAGCTGAATCTAGAACAGAAGCTGCTGTTAAAAAGGAATAATTAGTAGAGCATACAAATATTGCGTGATAACTAAAGGAATCAGTCAGAAGAGATTAAAAAGGTTTAGGAAGAGAGATTGCATAATCAATGAAACAATGGAAGGATATATGTAGGGCTCCCAAAAATGCAACAAAGTCTAGAAGATTTAGGATTTTTGCTCGAAAATGTTTGTATGGTATGTTTATACCCCAAGCAGACTCCAAAGACTTTTTTTCTCAGGTAGATAGCAAATGTTGGAGATGCAATGAGGAAGAAATCTGTATCTGGGAATATGTTTTGGAGTATAATGAGTTGGTAGACTTTAAAAATTCCTTACAGAGTACTCTGTCAGAAATATAGGGTGAGCAAATGGGTTTAACTAATGAAATTATTTTCTTGAACTGGGATACAGGATCTGAATTGCCTAGACATAGTAAGGACTTGTTCAGTTTAATTCTGGTGGCAGCCAAAAAAAACAATTACTAGAAAATTGAAACTGAAGTCTAAATCAACCTTATTAGAAGTAAGAAATATAGTAACAGAGATAAAACAACTGGAAATGTGATCTTAGAAAGAGGTAGGAATAAATTACATGGCAAAAATGGGGATTGTCAGAGCCATATGTATAGAATAATTTTTTGGAGGAGGAATGAGGTTTAAGGGAAGAGAGGAATTAAATGAGCTATGTTACGTTCGCTTGACAATGACTGTAGAGAAGATTATATGTTATGTAATAATGTTTGTGAATGAAAATATGTCACTATGGTTTGTTTTCATTTATACAAAAGTATGATTGCCTATGTCATAAGTGATAATTCAATAAACTTTTTTTTGTTTGTTAAAAAGGTAATCTGGTGTGGAGGGGCTGGTTAAGGACCCTTTTCAGCAAAGATCCAGGGCACTGGCTATTATATGCTTCCATTAAAAGTAATTTACACTGTTTTTTGTTACAGTTTATGCAGGACATACATATACATTAGCACTGACATATTGATTCAAACAGTTACACAGACATTTGTTCATACAGTTATTCATACAGTTACAGTTATTTTTGATGCACACAGTAATTAGCATTCTTTTTTGGCTGTGACAGTCACTTAATATCTATACTTGACCATTGTTACATGAACATTGGTAAATGAATATGCAAAAACTGAGGGTAATGCTACTCAATGCTAGAAGTCTAAATCCCAAAATGCACTCACTTGAGCCACTCCTTAAAATGGAGAACAATGACATCTGCGCAGTGACTGAGACATGGTTCAAGGCTCTAGAGAGCACCCCTGCATTACCAGGCTATAACTCATACCACACTTTTCAGCCATCTAACCTGGACCAGAACACCAAAGGTGGAGGTGCGTCCATATTCATTAAGGATATCCGCACCTCCAGGCTAATTGCACAGCATAATGCATCTGAGGTTATCCAAGTGCAACTAACTCTGGGCAAAACTGCAATCCAAATTGTAGCTTGCTACAGATCCCCTACCATGCCCCAGGATTCCCACTCCTCTTTTCTTGATATACTGAAAAATATTAGGGTTCAACTAAACACCCTAATAATGGGCGATTTCAACTACCCCACCATTAACTGGGAAAACTACTCAAGTACCAACTCCTTTGTTCAATGCTTTCTGGAATTCATAAATTCCAATGCCCTGGATCAACTTATCCACACCCCCACCAGGGGCAACAATATCCTAGTACCGAAACCTTCACCTATCGGAAAACATCAAAATGATGCGAGGAAATGCCGTAAACTTTTATTTCACGTTCTGCTACCTCGACCTTTCGCCTTCAATGGAACAATTTACTATAAAAATTCACCTCCTTATATACCAAACATTGCAAGCAAATGCATTCAATTAATTAATTAAATAATCAATTACATATCTAATAATCACAATTCCATTTAAGGCGAAAGGCCGAGGTACCAGAATGTGAAAGAAAAGTTTACAGCATTTCCTTGCATCGTTCTTTCCATGGTGGTGTGCTTTTGATGTTTTTCAAGAGCAACAATATCCTAGACCTAGTCATTACCAACATGAGTGACCAGTGTTCCACACCTGAAGTCAACTCCTCGTTGGTCATATCAGACCATAAGCTAATCACCCTAGATATCCACATCCTGCCCCCACCCACCATTAATGAAACCATGGTAAAAAAATTTTCCAAAGCCAACTTCATGCTTCTTAAGACAGAAGTGGCGAACTTCATGACACCCATGCAGATGGACAATAGAGTTATGACTGCTGAATCCTACACAAATGCACTCTATAAGCACTTACACGAGTGCATGGATCATGCTATCCCAAACAGAACCAAGATGCTATCCTCCAAAATAAGGAAGCAAATCTGGTGGTCCCCTGCCATAAACAAACTCTACAACAGAAGGAAGAAACTGTTGCAAAAGAGAGTAAAATTCCATGAGTGGAGGAGCTCCCTGGTCAGCCTAAGTAAGAAGTTGAGATCCCTTATAAGATCCTCCAAAGCTAGCTACGAAAACAAAATTGCCACTGATTCTAAGTGCAACCACAAAGCATTCTATAGCTATGTCAAGAATCTCAATGGCAACATCCAGATCTGCTCTGAGTTACAGCAAATGGCACGAAAATTACAGAACCAACTGATATTGCCAACAAACTGATAGATATGTTCAGTGCTAACTTTACCCCCTCTCACCCCCTAAAGAAACCATATCTATATAGGAAGAATGCAGAGTCCCTGTAATCACATCTATGCAGGTAAAAGCTGCACTCTCTAAAACCAAAAACATAGCATCCATGCGACCGGACAACATCCCAGGCTGTGTTTTACATGAACTTCAGAACGAACTGGCTCCCCACCTAAGCACCATGTTCAATCATAGTCTCATGTCAGGCTTTGTGCCCACTGAATGGCACAAAGCAACAAGTATCCCACTCCACAAAGGGGGAGCCACCACTGATCCTGGGAACTATCGCTCTATTAGCCTGATGAGCCTGGTCTGCAAGGCCATGGAACGTATCATCATGGAACTCATAAACAAAGACATTGGTAACCTCCAAACTCTGGACCCCACCCAGTTTGGGTTTGTGAAAGGCAGATCATGCCTTCTGAACCTGATTGACTTCTTTGAGGCAGTCACCAAAGCTGTAGACAAGGGTAAGGTGGTTCACACAGCCTATCTTGACCTTGCCAAGGCTTTTGACACCATCCCCCATTCTGGAATTATAGCTAAACTCACTAAACTAGGTATAAATCCCTACATCACAAGATGGGTTGCCAACTGGCTCACTGACAGAACCCACACTGTAAAAGTTGCAGACTCCAAATCTGATTTCAAACCAGTGACAAGTGGAGTACCACAGGGTTCAGTCCTGGGTCCTCTCCTGTTTGGTATCTACTTCTCTGAAGTACAGGCTAACACAGAAGGCCACTGGCTAATGAAGTTTGCAGATGACTGCAAACTAAGAGCCATAGTTGAGTCCCCAAATGATGTGGGCATCCTACAGAAGGGCCTCACTGTGACAGATGCCTGGTGTAAGAGCCATGGTCTCAAGCTCAATGCCAAAAAGTGCACTGTCACCCCCTTTGGTAAAAACTCCGTACCCATGAACTACCACATAAACGGCAGTCTACTTAATGCGGAATGTGTGATAAGAGACTTTGGGACCCAGGTGGACAGTAGTCTTTCCTTTGATAATCACATTGCCACAGTAGTCAGGAAATCCTTCTATCTAGCACACCTCTTCACAAAAGGGTTCTCATCCAGGAAAAAAGAGGTCATTGTTCCCCTCTACTCGGCACTCACTAGACCCATTATAGAATACAATGCCCCTTTTGGAATGTACCTCACAAGACATCTGCAGCAGCTGAAAAGGCCATAGAAGTACCTCACAAAGAGGATTACTGGCCTCAAACAGATGCCCTACACTGACTGTCTTAAAAAACTCCAGCTTTACTCTGTAGCATATCGCCTACTCCAAGGAGATCTCTGCCTAACATATAAAGCTATATTAAACCCAGAGCTGTTGGACATGCTACACCTAAAGAAATCCCAATCTCTCTGAGCTACACGCTCTAGGGACCTAAACCTTGTCACCACAATAAACAGGATATGCTGGAGGGATAGATTCCTGTCCCAGAGACTTCCTATACTCTGGAACAAGCTACCCATCTATGTCAAGCAAAGTTCCTCATTAGCACTCTTCAAGAAAAATCTTGATGAATGGATGGGAAATAGGAAATACACCCTGGGGATCACTTCTGTGGCTCAGCTCGACAGAGGCATAGGAAATTAACTTTCCTGGGTGGCGTAAGCCAGGGAGCCTTGTTGGCTAGGCTTACTTAGGCCCTTGGGCCGATAGCCTAATACCTACCTATGAACCTACAAACACTGTTGTTATGGCTTAGACAACATGAACTTGAACATATTACTTGCAAAAGTCATCTGTAAGTACTACCTGAATTTTCTGCCTATCCTTGTGTATTACTTACATATACTTGGATATGTATACAACATATACTTGGATATGTATAAATGTTATTATTTTACTTTACATTATTGTATTTTATTACAAATATGTTCTGGCTAGAGTTCAGTGCAGATACTGGTAGGGTACATTCTAAGCAATACAAAAGAACATTTCTGACAAGAGACTTGCAGGTTTTTGCTAGGAGGTAATTGCTTGCTGAGTAGCAGGATCCAAGTTGCTCACTTACAGTGGTTGCTACTAATTCTGTATGGTTGGTAAAAGTCAGTTGTACTGCCATTGTGAACCTTAAGTATTTATTCTATGTCACCTGAAACATTTAACTACTTTGGTTGTTGAACATTGCTAAGGCTGGGTTTTTGTTTTAAGTTGTGATGAGTTCTGCAAAGGATTAAGGATGGTTTAAATATGCCAAGTTTAAAAGTTTATTTGCGTTAAGCCACGACCATAGTTTGTAAAGTGTTTTTGGAGCTTGTATTGTAAGGTATGAGCTGACAGTTATAACCACTGCAGTAAATCAACTATATAGAGTGAAATAGTGTTGATAGGTGTGGTATCTGGGATATCATTTATGTACAATGAAAAGAGTATGGGACCGAAGACAGACACCTATGAAACTCCTATTTTACAGGTACCCGAGATTATGCGTTGTTTATCTTCACATATACACACATTTCTACTGCAGAGGTAATTTTAGAATCATCTTGTGGCTGCTATTTGCAGTTAGGTATGGAGCACAGAGTGATCCATACTCCTGAATTCTCTCTCGTGATCTACAGATATTCCACCTGATATTTGGTCCTTTTCCACTTCTGTGTACGTTTTGTTTGTAACTGTGTAACCAGCAGTTATAACACTGTGACCATCTCAGAAACCACGGCAAGAATCAGTAAGCAGACCACAAAGGCACAATAATGTGGCAACACTGTTGCACTGGGCATTCTGCAAATATTACAGCACTGAAGTAGCTGAGAAACACTGGAAATGTGAGCCACAAAGCATTATAGAAAATTATGAAGTTTATATCACCTGAGATCGCCCATTGCCAACAGTTTAAAAAATAGATGCAAGGAAAAAAAATATAGTAGTCCATAAAAAAGACAAAAGTAACACTGATCACTGAAATTGCTACATCTAGCGACTACAATATCTTATGTGCACAGAGAAAGAAAGTCATAAAATACCAGAATTTGCAGGCAGAAACAAGAGCAATGTGGAAGAAGGATACCCAGACAGTTCCAACAGTACTATGAGCAATGAGTCTTATAAAAAAGAATTTACAGTCCTATTTAGATATTCTACCAATACATGTAAATCCATATGGATTGCAGAAGGAGTCTGTTCTGGGTACATTGTAAGGGCTGCGAAGACTACTTTTGGCTAACACCAAGGACTGAAACAATACTAATTTCATGAACTTTAATCACACCCTGACCTAGGAATGGGGTCCATTTGAGTCAAGGTGTTAGAAACCCAAAAGACTTGGAGAAATTAAACCTGAGAAAGACCATACTACTCATACATTCAAACTGGAGATAGGACCATAGTACTCATAGGTTCATAGGTTGATACTAGGCTATCTGCCCTAGGGCATTTATAAGCCTAGCCAGAGTGTGTTTGGCTTTCGCCACCATTTTAGATTAGTTGACTGTGCCTCTGTATAGTAGGTCACAGAAGATAACCCTTTTAAGGTTAGTTTACTGTGCCTCTGTCTAGTAGGGACACAGAAGAGATCCCAGGGGTAAACCTACGATCTCCCATCCACTCGTCAAGATTTCTCTTGAAGAGGGTCATTGAGGGGCTCTGCCTAACATGGATTGGGATTTTGTTCCAGAGTGAGGGGAGCCTCTGGGATATGAATCTGTCCCTCCAGCATGTCCTATTTATTTCTGTGCTGAGGTTTAAGTCCCTGGAGAGTGTAGCTCTAAGGGATTTGGATTTTCTGAGGTGGAGTATGTCCATTAATTCTGGGTTGGACATGGCTTTATATGTCAGGCACAGATAAGCCTCCGAGTAGGCGGTAAGCAACTGAGTAGAGCTGGAGTTTCTTTAGCCTAACTGCGTAGGGCATCTGTTTGAGTCCCTTGAGCCTCTTGGTGAGGTACTTTTGGGGTCTTTCCAGTTGCTGCAGGTGTCGGGTAAGGTACATCCCAAATGGGGCATTGTATTCAATTATGGGCCTGATGAGTGATGAGTAGAGGGGCAAAATAACCTCTCTTGATCTAGATGTGAACCCTTTCATGATAAGGTGGGCTATATAGAAGGTCTTTCTAACCACTTTGGCAATGTGATTGTCAAAGGAGAGATTGCTATCTACTTGGGTCCCCAAATCCCTAATTACTTCTTCCATACTTAATGGATTACCACCTATGTTGTAATTTGTGGGCACTTTGTTTTTCCTAAAGGGGATGACTTTTTGGCATTTAGCTTTAGGCCATGGCTCTGGCACCAGTTATCCATCTCTGTGAGACCCTTTTGGAGGATGCTTGTGTCAGTTGCTGAGTAGATTATGGCACCCAGTTTGCAGTCATCTGCGAACTTGGTCAGCCATAGTCCTTCCGTGTTAGCCTGTACCTCAGAGAAATATATACCGAACAAGAGAGGTCCCAGGACTGAGCCTTGTGGGACGCCACTTGTAACTGGTTTAGAGTCTGACATGGCACCTGCAATTCTGACCATGTGGGTTCTATCCCTGAGCCAGTTTCCAACCCATCTTGTGACATAGGGGTTGATATTTAAGGTGGTGAGCTTATTTATGATGCCCGAGTGGGGTATTGTGTCGAAGGCTTTTGCAAGGTCCAGGTAGGCTGTGTGGACTACCTTCCCTTCATCTATGGCCTTAGTGACTGTTTCAAAGAAGTTGACCAGGTTCAAGAGGCAGGATCTACCCTTAATAAAGCTGAATTGGGTAGGATCCAGTGTTTGGAGGTTCCCAATGTCTTCGTTTATGAGTTCCATGATGATATGCTCCATAGCTTTGCAGACCAGGCTAGCCAGGCTTATAGGGCGATAGTTTCCGGGGTCCGTTGTGGCACCACCTTTGTGGAGTGGGACCACTGTTGCTATATGCCATTCCTTGGGTACATATCCTGTAGTAAGGCTGAGATTGAACAGTGACTTTATGTGAGGGTTCAGTTCTTCTTGGAGCTCATGTAAGGCGCAGCCCAGGACACCGTCCAGTCCCATTGATGCTGTGTTTTTTGCTTTGGAGAGGGCAGCTCTCACCTGTGCATCTGTGATGTCAGAGAGGCTACACTTTATTGGGATAGACATTTGCTCTTTTGGGGGGGAAGTGGGGAGAAGTTTGCACTGAACCTGTCTGCCAGGATGTTGGCAATGTCTGTGGGTTCAGTGTATTTTTTGTCATTTTGCACTAACTCAAAGCATATCTGGGAGTTGCCACCCAGGTTCCTGACATAACTAAAGAAGGCCTTGTGATTATCTTTAGCATCTTGTGCAATTTTTCTTTCAAAGCTGGCCTTAGATGATTTTATGAGGGATCATAGTTTCTTGCTAGTACTGATCAGAGATGCCTTCCCTTTTTAGGATTTTGCTCTATCATGTAGTAGCTTCTTCCTTCTGTTGTATAGCTTATTTATGGCTGGGGTCCACCAGACAGGTCTCCTGCCTTTGGAGTCTTGGTTTTATTTGGGATAGCATGATCCATGCATTCCTGTAGGTGTCCATAGAATGTGTTTGTAAAGGATTCTGCGGTTTGGGCCATATTTTCCACTGGCCCGGGGGCTTTGAAGGATTCCACCTCGGTTTTGAGAAGTGTGACGTTTGGGGCCATTCAAGTCAAGGTGTTAGAAACCCAAAAGACTTGGAGAAATTAAACCTGAGAAAGACCATACTACTCATACATTCAAACTGAAGATAGCCCATACTACTCATATATTCAAGCTAGAGGTAGACCATAATACTCATACATTCAAACTGGAGACGGACTATACAACTCATATATTCAAGATGGAGATAGGCCATACTACTCATACATTCAAACCGGAGATAGGCCATACAATCCATACATTCAAACCAGAGACAGACCATACTACTCATACAGTCATACCAAAGATAGCCCATACTACTCATACATTCAAACTGGAGATAGATCATACTACTCATACATTCAAGATGAAGATAGACCATACTACGACCATACTACTCATACATTCATACCAAAGATAGCCCTTACTACTCATACATTCATACCAAAGATAGCCCATACTACTCATACATTCAAACTGGAGATAGATCATACTACTCATACATTCAAGATGAAGATAGACCATACTACTCATGCATTCAAACTGGAGGTAGACCATATTAATACATTCAAAACAGAGCTAGACCATACTACTCATACATTCAGGATGAAGACAGACCATACTACTCATACATTCAAACTGATGATAGCTCATACTACTCATACATTCAGGATGAAGATCGACCATGCTACTCATACATTCAAACTGATGATAGGTCATACTACTCATACATTCAGGATGAAGATAGACCATACTACTCATACATTCAGGATGAAGATAGACCATACTACTCATACATTCAGGATGAAGACAGACCATGCTACCCATACATTCAAACTGATGATAGCTAATACTACTCATACATTCAGGATGAAGATAGACCATGCTACTCATATATTCAGACTAATGATAGCTCATACTACTCATACATTCAAACTGATGATAGCTCATGCTACTCATACATTCAAACTGATTATAGCTCATAGTACTCATACATTCAGGATGAAGATAGACCATGCTACTCATACATTCAGGATGAAGATAGACCATGCTACTCATACATTCAGACTAATGATAGCTCATGCTACTCATACATTCAAACTGATGAGAGCTCATACTACTCATACATTCAGACTAATGATAGCTCAAACTACTCATACAGTCAAGACACGGAAACATTGTTACAATGGAGTTAAGCCAGGCTCTGGGACAGAACAGCCACCTGTTGTAAAAGAAGCATTAATCCACAAAACCACAAAAACTAACAGGCCCAAAAGGAGCCCTAAAGATGACAGAGTGGACTACTGAGGATAAGGAAGAACTTATACATTGTTACTATTATGCAAGAAGCTCAGAATTTTCAGTTAGAAAATATTCAAAAAACATAACAGAGAAATTACAGGACAAAACTTCTTGCATGAGAAAACCTGTCAAAAGCTTCAAATGCAAATTTGTGATCATTACTACAACAGATCCATGAAAAACATTACATAGACAAAGAAATTTTGGGCTATTAGGAAAAAATCGTGACAGTGGAAGTATGAAACCACAAAGAACAAAACTGAGAGAGTTTTGAAAGGCATAATAAAGAAACATGGACATGGCAGAATAACAAATAGAGATGTGATATGGTGCGATATTTATGCACGGGAATAACAAATAGAGATGTGATATGGTGCAATATTTATGCACGGGAATAACAAATAGAGATGTGATATGGTGCAATATTTATGCAAAGGAAAAAGACAAACTAATCAATACAATAAAGCAGCACCAAAGATATCTGAAGAGAAATACAGGCAAAGGCACCCAGACATGGAACATCTCACAATACAGAAAATAAGATCACAAAGGAACAGAAGATTAGTAAACAAGAAGTTAAACAAATAGAAGTTATGGAATACATGTTTAGTGAAGGATATAGTGTAGAAAGACAAGTTATGTTACAGCATGATGGAACAGTCATGAAATTAAGGAGAAACAGGTGGAGCTGGAGACATCTGAAGAAGAAATATAGGCAAGGTAAAGAAAAAGAGATTTTATATGGTGCAATATTTACACAAAACAGAAAGCAAAACTAATCAATACAAAAAAAGTAGCACCAAAGATATCTGAAAAGAAATACGGGCAAAGGCTTGTAAGGGCTGTTACTCTGTTAGCCTAGTAATCTCCTAATATCCTATGGTATGGAAAAATTCGCAATACAAAAAAAATAAGGAAACAAAGAGGGAAAGCAAAAAAAGAGGATTAATAATGGAGAAGTAAAAGAAACTGAAGTTATGGGTTACCTGCAAAGTGAAAACTTTAGTGTAGAAAATCTAAGTCGGGTAATGTCGCCGCATGTGGAACAATGAGTCTCCAAATTAAGGAGAAACAGGTGGAACAGGAAGCATCTAATCACTTGCCATGTGAAGATGCCCTGGAGCCTTCAGTAGGAAACTAGTATAGAAGTTCAGTTAGAGTTACAGGGAAGGAGCAGGAAAGAGTAGCAATTATGACACAGGCAATATTGTGGATTAATAGGCCAATGTGTTCCCATATTAAGGAACAGCAGATGACATGGGATGCAGCTGAAGAGACGATGTCACTGACAGATGTTCTGGAACTTTCTGTAGAATGCCCACAGAAAACAGAGAGCAAAGAATGTGCCTTCACTTTAGAAGAAAATGATCTAAGGGAAGAGTTGCTTGACTTGCTAGAGATGGAGAGACATATTAAAATCAATGTAAGAAATAGACTGCGGAAAGCAAATAAGACCTAAAACATTAGAAGTCTGTTAAAACAGGCAAACACAGTAATCAAACACTAATAACAGAAATACATTAGTACAGTTGTGTACACTTACCATAAATGTAGATGTTTGTGTGTATTCACTGTTGCAGTCATCACATTTGGGGGTTATCTGCTCGCAGTAGCCCTCAGTCAGCCTGATTATCAAAGTCTTGGGTCTTGTGTTGGCTGCTGTCTCATCTTCCATGACATCAGGTCATCAGGGGTATAAAGCATGCAACAAACAAACACCATTACATCAGTTTTTCTTGCCCCAGATGTCAGGTGCCCCCCTAATGGGATAATGGGAAGCAATTAAAGATATATATATATATATATATATATATATATATATATATATATATATATATACACACACACAAGGGTATACCTCCAACAAAAAAGCAAATACACCAAAAAGCTTTTAAGCATAGTAAAAAGAAATAGAGGTATAGTCAAAAGAAGTTAGGGGGCTGGAGGGAGGGTAACCAGGACTGTAACAGTGAATACACTTGAACATCTACATTTATGGTAAGTGTACACAACTGTACTATGTTCTTCATGTTTCACTGTTGCAGTCATTACATTTGGGTAGATTCCCAAAACTAAGGATTGGAGGAGGAATTTAGATAGCATTAGGACCAGCTATAAAGCCCTGCAAGACTGCAGTGGCAAAACCAGCTCTGGATTTAGAGAAAATAGGCATGTGGTAATGCTTGTTGAAGGTATGTACAGAACTCCAGGTAGCAGCTTCTAGGATGTCCCTGGTAGGGACACCTCTGAGAAAGGCTGAAGAGGTAGATGCAGCCCTGGTAGAATGTGGTCTTATCCCCTGTGGAACAGGTTTTCCATGGTGCTTATAGCAGAAATAAATGCCGTGGCCTATCCATTTAGAAATGGTTTGCTTTGAAGTGGCCTTCCCCTCTGCCCCTGCAGCAAAAGCCACCAGCAGCTGTTCAGATTTCCTGAGAGGTTTAGTCCTGTCCAAGTAATATCTAAGTTGTCTGTGCACGTCTAAGGAGTGCAGTATCCATTCCCCTTTGTTCTGTGGATTAGAAAAGAAGGTTGGCAAATGAATGGACTAATTAAGAGCCACACTGGATACTACCTTGGGCATGAAGGAGGGATTGGTACTGAGGGGCACCCTGTCTGCATGAAAGATGATGAAAGGCTCCACTGCCATAAGGGCCTGTAATTCAGACACCCTTCTTGCTGAAGTGATGGCTAAAAGGAAGGTTGTTTTCCAAGAAAGGAATTTCAACTCTGCACTTGCAGTTGGCTCAAAAAGAGGCAGAGTGACTTTTTCCAATACATAGTTAAGGTCCCAGGCTGGAGTTGGGGCTTTCCTAGGTGGTCTTAAGTTTCCAGCCCCTCTGAGGAACTGCTTGAGCAGTGGATGAGAGAAGAGGGGTGATTCTGTGTTGTAATGAGCTGAAATGGCTGAAGCATGAATTTTGATAGAGGAAAAGGAAAGGCCCTTGTGAAGCATCTCAGTTAAGTATTGAAGAATCTGAGGTAAATTGGGTGCTGCTGTGCCCATCCCCTGTGCTTGGTTCCAAGAACAGAATCTTTTCCATTTTCAGCATAAGATTTTCTAGTACTAGGCCTCCTTACCTCCAGAATGACATCCAACACTTGTTTACTGAGGGATGGTAACGGACAGCTCAGGTAATTAGCCAGGTTGCCAGTTTGAGGGTTTGAAGATGAGGGTGCAGAATCTGGCCTACCTGCTGGGACAGCAGGGTAGGGGTCTGGGGCAGGTGCCATGAAGCCAGCAGTGACACACTGCGCAAGAGGGGGTACCAGTGTTGGCATGGCCAGTCTGGTGCAATCAGTATCATCCTTGGATTGTCCTGTTTGATCTTTAGTAGTACCTTGGAGAGGAGAGGCAGAGGAGGATAGGAAAAAACTAATAGATTTTTCCAGGTGAAGGACAGGGCATCCACTTTCCAAGCTTGTTTGTGGGGAGTCCTTGTGCAGAACTTGTCCAATTGGTAGTTCTGGGGGGAGGCAAACAGGTCTATATCTGGGCTCCCCATTTGTTTCTCAATATGTTGAATATCTTTGGTTCCAGTTTCCATTTGTGTGGGTCCATGAGATTTCTACTTAGTTTGTCTACCAGTGTATTTAGCTTTCTTGGCAAGAACTGAGCCTGTAGGTGCACTTGGTAGCTCAAGGCTGTGTTCCACAGAGCCAAGGCTAGTCTACTGAGAGGGTATATGTGGGTTCCCCCCTGCTTGTTTATGTACCACATAACAGTGGTGTTGACCATCTTTACCATTAATTGTCCTGGAAGATTGGGTTCCATTTGCCCTGAATGCACTTCCCTGCCAAGTGAGTTCTCCATGCATAGTCTGATGCGCCTGTTGTTAGGGTTTGGGCGGCAGGGGGTAGAGTGAATGGCAGCCCCTTGTTGTGGTGGCAGGCCTCTGCCCACCAAAGGAATTCTAAACATAGACAAGGTATGATAGGAATCATTGCTTCTAGATCCTGAGAATGTTGACACTATAGGCTTTTTAGATACCATTGTAGTTTCCTCATATGCAGTCTTGCATATGGAATTAGTAGAATGCAGGAGGCCATGAACCCCAAGGCTTGCAGTATTTGTCTTGCAGATAGCAGGGTCTTTGTGGCCATTAGTTTGAAGTAAGCTGTCAAATGAACTTGATTCTCTGGCATGAGGAAAGCCATCTGGGAAGTTGTGTTCAAGCTTGCTCCCAGGAATACAATTTGTTGGCAGGGTACAAGATGAGATTTCTTTTCGTTTATGGTGCACCCCAGAGAAATTAGCACCTTTTGTACAAATGCCAGATGATTCAAAAGTATGTCCTGGCTTTCTGCCTGAATTAGACAATCGTCCAGGTATGGGTATATTTGAATATTTCTTTGCCTGCAAAATGCAATGACTGGAGCTAGGCACTTTGTGAATACCCTGGGCGCAGTAGATAACTAAAAGGGCAGTACAGAGAACTGATAGTGCACGTATCCTGCTTTGAAGTATAGGTATCTTCTGCAAGATTCCCTGATTGGGATGTGCAGGTAGGCTTCCTTAAAATCCAGTGTTGCCAACCAGGCATTCTTGCCTAGCATAGGAAGCAACTGGTGAAGAGTTAGCATCTTGAATATTGGGATCACCAAAAAAAGTGTTTAGGATAGAGAGATCCAGGATAGGACGACAGGAGTTGTCTTTTCTGGGCACCAGGAAAATACTTGAGTAGAAACCTTGTCCCTTTTCCTCTTCTGGGATAGTCTGAATAGCCCTTGTACTTAAGAGAGAGATAACTTGCTTTTGAGCTTCTGCTCACTGGTTTGGGGGTAGATCTGGCCAACCGTTTTGGGTTGGTAAAGTGTGAAAGTGGAATCTGTATCCTTGGGAAACTATATTTAAAACTCATTTGTCCTGGGTAATGAGTTCCCAGTTATTTGCCTGCAGAGCAATCTTTCCCCCTAAAGGAGCAGTCAGTTGAGAAGGGCTTGGAAGTTTTAAAATTAAGTCACTAAGATAGTTTACCATAGGGGGGAGTCTTACTACTCCCTGCTTTGGAAGTGGGAGCCCCCCACTGCTTAGTCCTCTGTGCATCGGGACCGAAGCCTGGGTGTTCTGCTGGTTCTGGGTTTGGACTGAGAAGGCCTGGAAGAGGCAGGAAAGGACCAATTCTAAATCTGGGAGGTTGTACTTGCAGGAAATCTTTAACAGTTTGCATAGATTTAGCTTTTTCCTCCATCTTTTTGAGTACTACTTCTGCTCTGTTGCCAAACAGGCAGTCCTGGTTTAAGGGAGCATCCAGCAATTTAGCTTTGGCATGATCTGGCAAAGATTGTTCCTTAAGCCAAGCATGCCTTCTAAGTACAGACCCAGTGACAGCAGCCCTGCAAGATGCCTCTAGTGAATCAAAACCACATTGCAAAGTATGCTTTCCAAATTGTTCAGCAGAATGCATTAAATCCTGTAAATCCTTATTTTCAGCACAGTCAGGAATCAACATAATTTTCTGTTTAAGCAATCCAATAATATGCTGCTGATACTTTAACATATGAAACTGGCAGTTTAAGGCCCTAATGGCCAAGGTTGCAGAAGTGTATACCTTCTTACCCCATCTATCCAGCGCCCTGGAATCTCTATCAGAGGGGGTAGGATTTTTGGCAGTAGTAGCCTTAATGCCCTTGGGTCCCTGTGAAATGGTCTCAGGATCCACAGTAGGATTTTTAAAGAGGAACTTGTGAGAGTCAGGGACCCTGTAATATCTATCAGGTTTTCTGGGAGCAGGAGGTAAGGAGTCTGGGTTCAAGCTAGATTCCAAAAAGGCATCATCAAGAATGTCCAGTACAGGGGGGATAGCTAAAGGCCTGTGTTGAGGGAGGAGTAAGAATTACCTAAGCCTCTTTTTAGAGTCAGAGTAATCCTAGCTTTCCAAGTGAAAATGCTCCCTAAGAGTATGCGAGGTTTCACCAAAAGAGAGATCCTCTGGAGGGGAAGCAGAGGGAATAGAGTCCTCTGCATCAGAATCCTCATAGGTAGATAAGGGTAAATCCTAGTCATCAGAGGAAACAGAAATTTCAGAATCCTGGTCAGAAGTATCATAAGCAAATTCAGTCCTATGTCTCTTAGAGGAGGAAGGTTGGCTTCCCCTGATTAAAGTAATAAGGTCTTCAGCCATTCTTATCATTTGTTTTTTAGGCATAGAGGCCTGACCATGTGGTCTGGGCATTGGTTTTCTAGGCATGGATCGAGTTTTAGGCCTTGAAGAAAAATATGTTGTCGGTTTAATATGCAAGTCAGTAGGCATGAGTACATGCTCAGAAGCCAGTGCCTGCACAGTGGCTCCGGACCCATCCAAGGTAGAGACATCAGCAAGTTCCACAGTTGAAGCATCTCGCGGCATACTGGACTCCGAATGGGTCTCGGTAGAGGCCTGCGAATCTGAAGTAGTGGGTTTCAGGGGCTGTGAAAGCTCCACACTGAGTACTGTCGAACTGGTGACTAGCTTAGGAGAAGTGTCGTCGGCAGCTTTGGACCTAGGCGGCCTGTCTCTGTCTTTATCCTTGCGTTTTTTCGGAATGTCGGTAGTCGGGTGGCTTATGAAAGCCATATCTGGGTAATTGAGCCGAGTACCAAAATATTTAGAAGCGTAATTATACCGATGACAAATAGTTCGTTGTTTAAATAAGGTACAAAACTGACAGTGAGGTACGTCGTGGTCAGGGTCTAGGCAAGGAATACAGTATGAATAAAAATCTTTATGAGGTATTTGCTTTCCACAAGAAATACAATTATTAACTTTTACTGACATCAGTTTAGAGCAAGAAAAAGTTTCCCCAATGGGGTACTTAGCTTTAGTTGAAGACTTCGGTTCTGAAACTCGAAAATGAAAATTTCAGGAGTCGGCTGACCGGCACTTGCAAACTCCTTCTGCTTTGGGCACCGCACGGCAAGAAAGACTGATGTAATGACATCGGCTGCATGTTTTATACCCCTGATGACCTGACATCATGGAAGAAGGGACAGCAACCGACGCAGGACCCAAGACTTTGATAATCAGAATGACTGAGGGTACTGCAAGCAGATAACCTCCAAATGTGATGACTGCAACAGTGAAACACGAAGAACATCAGCAGATTATGTCTTACCACAGAAACTTAGGGCAATAAGGGAAAGGAAGAGAAAATAATCAAATGGCATCATGGAAGTATCGAATAGAGGAAAACTATACAGCAGTTAAGACAAGAAGTCACTGTTAAAACAGTATAGAAGAGGGAACAGATCAATAAAAATACTTAGAAAGATAGATGTGATAAAACCAACATACAATAGCTGTACAGACCAGGATCTATCATACAGGACCGCAGATAATAAATTAAAGATATTAGTATAGGCAGAAAAAATTAGAAGAAATGCAGGTAATATAAAGGAAAAGTACAAAATAAGCAGTTCACTGATGACCACAAAAAGTTCATATAGAACTGGGAAAAAAGGAAAAGAAACACCACCACCAAAAAGGAAGAATCGACGCATTTTGGGGAGATATTTATGAAGACCCTCTGGAACATAACAAAGATGTTGAATGGGCAGAAAAATTAAAAGAACAGTAAGGAATTCAAATGTATAGGAAATGAAATGGGATAAACTAACGGCCAAAGAAATTTAAAAAAAATTGAGAAAACCTTCTAAACTGGAAAGCCCCAAGCCCAGATACAGTGCCTAACTTCTAGCTAAAAGTATTAACATTTTTACATGAAGCTTTAGCCTTCAGTAAAAACTACAGATATGCACATCTAGAACAGGGGCTAACCTGTTAAAAATGATACTGCTCCTTAAGAGTGAACCTGTAAGCCATCTTAAAAACTGTAGACCAATAACTTGCCTTCTGATGATGTACAGACTATATACTGAACTCACGCAGACTTTATGGTGATTTAGAAAAAGAAAACCTCAAGCATGGCAATCGAACAAATGGGTAACAAAAGTAAGTCGTATGGAACAAAAGATCGTTTACTGCTAAATAAACCCATAATAGTGAATTGTAAAAAGGGGAAGAATCTAAGTATGGCATGGATAGTTTACAAAAAAAATCATTTGACAACAACCCACATTCAAAGATAAAGGACTGTTTGCAGATGTACAAGATACATTTTACATTGCTCTGTCACATTACAGTGGCCATAAACAGTGGCAAACTCCTTTGCAATTACGCCGTGACAGAGGGCAGATTATTATCCCAGGGACAAAAATTCAAAGGGGGTATTCCAGGGTGATCCTTTGTCACTGCTGCTATTTTGTCTTGCTCTTAACTTTTTGAGCTGTTTATTTAACACATTGGATCTTGGTTACAATTTGGCTCTCAGAAGAAAAAACTTGAGTTGATTTCTTATCTACTTTTTCTGGATGACTTAAAATTATATAGTTCATCAGATGAGGAGTTGGAAGCACAACTGCAAGTGGTTAAAACTTTCTCAGATGATATAAGAATGAGATTTGGTCTTGATAAATGTGCAAAAGCAATATTTAAATTAGGAAAGTTGCAGCACCAAAAAATATTAATACAGGACAGGAATGTGATATACTGGACTTGAGCAGGAATGCGCATATAAACATTCAGGAACTGATGAAGGCTCGGCAATAAAACATGAACAAATGGAAATAAAACTCAGTAAGGAATACTTTAGAAGACTAAAACTAATACTGAAAACAGCCCTGACATCAAGGAATAAAGTCCAAGCTATAAACAAATGTGTTCTCCCTGTTTTAACTTATAGTTTTGGTATGATTGACTGGCCCCCAAAGGTATTGGAGCCATTGGAAAGAAAAACAGGAAAAATGCTTCACGCTTATCAAATGATACATAAAAATCCTTGTATATCAAGATTATATAGTCCACACTATAAAGGAAGTAGTGATCTTCTCAGAATTGATTACATGTATATATCTGTAGTCGTGACACTGCATACAAAGCTGCTGATCCTCAGATCCATACATAGTGAAAGTTTTACAGCATGAGGAGAGGAAGTCTAAGATGACCTCTCTGCTCAGCATACCACAAGCATTCAGGTGGCAAGTGGGAATAGAAATCAAACCAGAAGTAGACAAAAAACAGACAGTGACTGAATGTGCCAAAAAGCAAAAGAAAGAATTTAAGGAGAAGGATCAGATGAGAAGAAAAGAAATATGGAAAAGCCATAAATATAATGGCAAGTATAGAGATCACCTGGAACAACCGCATAGTGATCAGGATTTGATACAGGAATGGTTAGGCAGAGGTGAATTGAAACCAAAGGATGAAAGATTAAAAATGACAACACAAGATAGTGGACTACTTACACATTGGTTTACAAAGTCTATCGAACATGTGAGAGAAACAGTTAAATGTAGGTTTTGCAAAGAATAACTGGAAACAGTTGCACATCTTGTTGCGGGGTAAGATGTATTCATGGCAGAGTGCCTGTACACTGAAAGAGACAATAATGTAGCAAGATTGTTGCACTGCGGATTATGCAAACACTACAATATAAAACTAGCTGTGAAGCACTGGAAACATGAACCACAAAGCATTATAGAGAATGATAAAGTGTACATCACATGGGATCACCCATTACTAACAGTTCAAAAAAACAGATGTGCAAAAACAGATATAGTAGTTCATGAAAAAAGACAAAAGTAGCATTGATCACTGAAATAATTACATTGTCTCATATACAGAGAGAGAGACAAAGTCATAAAATATTAAGATTTGTTGGCAGAAACAAGTGCAGTGTGGAAGAAAGATAGCCAGACAGTTCCAACACTAGTAGGATCAATGGGTCTAATATAAAGAATTTACAGTTGTAGTTGGGTGGCACAGTGGTGAAACGGTTAGCATTGTCGCTTCACAGCAAGAGGTTCTCCAGTGCAATTCTCAACTGGGGTACCTTCTGTGTGGAGTCTGCATGTCCTCTGTGTTCACATGGGATTCCTCTGGATACTCCAGTTTCCTCCCACATTCCAAAGACAGGCGTCTGGAGCGTTTCTTCCCAGGTCGCTGCTGAAAATGGACTCTGTCCCAGTCAGACTTTCCCAGTAAACAAATGTTAAATAAATACATTTAGATATGCTACCAATACATGTAACCCTTTAAGAATTGCAGGAGTCAGTTTTGGGGACCTTCTGGGTGTTGCGAAGACCAGTTTTGGCTAACATCAAATAGTGAAAAATGCTAAGCTTATGATCTTTAAGATACCCAGACTTAGAATGGGTTCTATTCCTGTCATAGTATTAGAAACCCAAAAGATTTGGAGAAAAGAACAAAAAATAATGCTGGATCAAGATAAACAGTCTGTTAAGAAAAGTAACAGACATAATTTTATGTCTAATAGTATTTTTGCTGATTAATAGATCAACTGGTTTTCCTTTTCTTCACAATCACCATTTATTTATTAAAAATTCCCTGAAACATGTCATACTCTGCATGCCAAAAATCTGAGTCCTTAGTATGAGATATCGCTGCCTAGCATCCAGCTGTGAATAGAGGAGAATTCTTACTAGAAGTTTCTATGGGATGTATGTTATCTGTCTGCTGTTATACACTGCAAGTCCCAAGGCTACTAAAAATCCTGTCTGTCACCACATAATACCATCTTATCAAAACAAAAACTGTCACAATATCCAAACAGCAACGTCCGAACATGACTACAACTTTGCATATGACAAGCGAGTAGAGATGACTGTGTAATAACACCATAAATTATTTCACTGGTGCATACACAGTTTGAATAGTTAGTTCAATATCAAGGACCATAGTAAAAATGTGCGGTATATATCTAGTACACTAATCTGGACACGTTGCTGTTTTACGTAGTAATTTCAGTTACACACGGTGACATTACTTTTGTCTGTGTTCTCTCTCATAGTACAGTTTCCGTAGTTTATTTCTTTCCTGTTAGAAAGTTGCTGATATCTCAGTGTGATTCCTCTTTTCTGCCTTATAAAAGTACATATCAGCTTCTGTTTCGTTACTCCTTTCTTCTACCGTAATGTTTAAGCCACCAATACTTGTTATTACAACCCTCAAAATATATTTTACTTCCCTGTCATTTTTGAGCCAAATAAATGGTTTCCCTAAAGGCAAGCTGCCCTGCAAGGCACAGGGCAGAGTTTGGGTTTCACTATCTAGCTTCCTGTGTCCCTCCCTTGTTTGTAGTGCTCCTACTCAACCACCATTTTCAAAACTGAGTCCTTAGTGCAGGATATTGTGGCCTAACTTCTAGCTGTGAACTACACTAAACAGAACAGGCGTGTTTAGTAGAAGTAAGTTCTTAATTACAATAGATTGTTTCTGGAACTGCACATCACTTTACAAGGATAAAGCTATGTTCCCCAATCCTATTCCCAGTTCCCACCCCCTTACTCTACGGCTCCACCCACTGTGACCAATCATGTAATCAAAAAAGACTAACTCACAGTGTCACTGTCCCATATTAGCCAGCTAAACCACTCCCACTTAAATCCTCCACCTCATGATTCAGAAATAACAACACTCCCACAATTCCTCCTGCTCTTATCCTTTACTGCAGTCACACAACTCACAATCCACCACACTAGCTCTCACTTAACAACTCACTGTCCACAGAGACACTGCAACACTAATAATAATACAAATGACCATCTTTTTCTATACCACCAACTTTACACGAAACCACCTCTATTGAATTATTTAACATTACTTACTTGGATTATAACCTATGGATCAATAAAATATCTACAAAACAGAATCTAAAGTACAAATGCCTCACTCATTATCATCACACATACTTGCTCTTGTAGCTAAGAGGAGACATCCACCCCGACTCAGAACACCACCACTTTTATTCAGTATTTCTATATCAGTATTTCTATTAAACAACCACAATCCTCTTTGCCAAGTATAACATAGCAAAAGCAGGAGGACCACATCTTTTTTACTTCAATCAAAGAAGCATTAATCACAAATTACCTGAAGTTCATGCATGGATCATGCTCATCTCCCCTGATATCCTATTCATCACAGAGACATGGCTTGAGAATGACAGAAAATACAAAGAAATCTCATCAGTAGGGTATAATTTAAGACTAGACAGGCAAAATAAATAACTCTTTCCCCTTCAGTGCACCATTCCAAACTTGAAACTTGCAGAATTACGTACCTCATATATTAAACTCAACACCCACGAAAATATAACCATAACAGGCACACACATACCTACAGGCATTAACATCTGTATCCTGGACAACAACCTCTGCGGGATTTCCAATATGCAATAAGAAACCATTACAGTGTGTAACATGAATACTGAATGGAGCGCAGTAAACTCCGACAATCCTTCTTATGTCATACAGTTCTGTGCCTTTAAACAACTGATTAATGCTCCAACCAGATACCATATAACTACAACTAGAGAATCCACACTAGACTGGATTCTCACATCTCCACCAATGAGAATAGCATTGTACGTCACTAAATCAGACATACAGGGTGACCATCCCCCTAATTTAGAATAGCATTGTATGGCACTATATCAGACATACAGGGTGACCATCTTCCTAATTTAGAAGAGCATAGTATGGCACTATATCAGACATACAGGGTGACCATCTCCCTAATTTAGAAGAGCATAGTATGGCACTATATCAGACATACAGGATGACCATCTCCTTAATTTAGAATAGCATTGTATGGCACTATATCAAACATACAGGGTGACCATCTTCCTAATTTAGAATAGCATTGTATGGCACTATATCAGACATACAGGGTGACCATCTCCCTAATTTAGAATAGCATTGTATGGCACTATATCAGACATACAGGGTGACCATCCCCCTAATTTAGAATAGCATTCTATGGCACTGTATCCGACATACAGGGTGACCATCTCCCTAATTTAGAAGAGCATAGTATGGCACTATATCAGACATACAAGGTGACCATCTCCCTAATTTAGAAGACCATAGTATGGCACTATATCAGACATACAGGATGACCATCTCCTTAATTTAGAATAGCATTGTATAGCACTATATCAGACATACAGGGTGACCATCTTCCTAATTTAGAATAGCATTGTATGGCAGTATATCAGACATACAGGGTGACCATCTCCCTAATTTAGAATAGCATTATATGGCACTATATCAGACATACAGGGTGACCATCTCCCTAATTTAGAATAGCATTGTATAGCACTATATCAAATACACAGGGTGACCCTCTCCCTAATTTAGAATAGCACTGTATGGCACTATATCAAATACACAGGGTGACTATCTCCCTAATTTAGAATAGCATTGTATGGCACTATATCAGACATGCAGGGCGACCTTCGCCCTAATTTAGAATAGCATTGTATGGCACTATATCAGATATACAGGGTGACCATCTCCCTAATTTAGAATAGCATTGTATGGCACTATATCAGACATACAGTGTGACCATCTCCCTAATTTTGAATAGCATTGTATGGCAGTATATCAGACATACAGAGTGACCATCTCCCTAATTCTGCAGTCTCATACCAAAACTTGAACCATAAACTCCACTATTATAATGCAGTGAATAATCTCACCAATTTCCAGAGAGAAGCCTTCATCAGAAACTTAAAATAACATAACCAGAATGTACTTAAATATCTACCAATTGATGATGCTGTGGTCTTATTTAATGGAAATGTCTAAGCATTTTAAATTAGTGCGTCCCTATAAGAACTATAAGAGTTATGGCCAGTCCATCACCATGACCAACTTCTTCTTCTTTTCCTGGTTAGGGGTCGTCACAGCGGATCACCTGTCCACTCATGACTGGCAGTGGAGTTTTACGGTGTCAGGTTGCCAGCCCGGCGCCCAACCTTCTACATGCACACACTCACACCTAGGGCCAATTTAGAGAGTCCAATTCACCTACAGCATGTCTTTGGGATGTGGGAGGAAACTGGAGCACCAGGAGGAAACCCTCGGGACCACAGGGAGGACATGCAGACTCCGCACAGAAGGCATCCCAGCCGAGGATCGAACCAGAGAACCTCTTGCTGTGAGGCGGCAACGCTAACCGCTGCACCACCATGGCTGCCCATGACCAACTAGGATGACTAAATTACTCAAGAGACAAAGCCTGCAAATCATGGTGGCTTAAAAAATAAAACACCAAAATATCTCAACAACAGTTCCACTACTTAAGAAATCAAACTAAACAACGCATAAGACAGGATAAGAAAATGTATTATACTAAGTTTCAAGACATGCACCACTCCAATCCCAAACTGTCCTGAACCTCAATAAACAAACTTCTAAACTTAGGAAAATCTAGATAACCTACTCCAAACACTTCTAACCAACCCACAAGCATTCTGTCTCAATTTAACCTCACTTAAACAGTTACTTCCTTACATAAAAATAAAACACAACTAACCTTCAAACTAGACTCCAAATAAACAACCAAAAAGTACTTTCTATCTCATTCCAATTCATACTACTGTTATCAAAAAGTACTTTAGTAAAGTAAAACCTATTACGTTGGCCCCCGACCAGCTGTCTTCAGAATATATCAGAATTGCTGCTCTTTCATGTCCTGTCTGTATCTTGATAAAATACTCAAACAGAAGTATACCCCATCAGTCTGGCAAAAAAATCCTTCATGACACCGCTGCACAAAAGGGGGTTCTTCTACTGACCTCACAAATTACAGACCTACAGTAGTAATATGTCCTCTGTCCAAAATCCCAGAAAAATGCATAACTTCACATCTCATTAATTATATTATAACAACCTTTTTTCTTTCCAAGCCAATATGGTTTCTGGCCTATTCATGATAAAATGACTGCCCTCCTCAGCTTCACCGACACAGATAATCACAACAAAAATGTATACAATCTGTTCTTTGCACTCTTTCTTAATTTGTCAGAGGTTTTTGAAACAGTCTTATCAAACCTTCCTACATAAACTCTCCTCTTTTGGTCTTGCTCTATCTTTATTCCACTGGTTCCATAACTACCCAGCAGACCTAGAACAGGCAGTGAAATTACAGAATGATTTCTCCATACTCTTACCTATTTCTCTAGGGTGCTGTTCACTTGATGCTAGGAGTTTAAACACAAAATGCACTCCTCACCCTTGAGGATACTAATATCTGTGCAGTTACTGAAATATGGTTCAAGGCTGTTGAGACCACCCCTTCCGTGCAAGGATACAATGCCTTCCACATGTTCAGACCTCAAAAATGCCGTGAGGGAATCAAAGGTGGAGGTGTATCCATCTTCATTAAAACCAAATACATTTTTTTTGAGACTGGTCAAACAGTATGACTCTCTCAAACTACTCCATGTTCAATTAACAACTGGGAAAGTACCATACCACATCATGGTTAGCTATAGATCCCCCACCATGTACCAGGATAAGCACGCCGCCTACCTCGATTTACTGGAATCCCTTGCAATACATCCCAACAACTTAGTCATGGAAGATTTCAACTATCCTTCCTTAGACTGGGGACATATATGAGCAAAAGCACGCTCGCCCAGAGGTTCCTGGATTTTGTTAACACCAATGCTCTGGAACAGACAGTCTGAACCCCCACCAACATGGGGGGGTTCGCTGTACTTTTCCATGTGTGATGCCCTTCCTGGTTATCATCATCACCATCATCAGCCCCCTTTTTCCCATTTTTCTACATGGGGTCGGGGTATCATGTTAACTGTCGCCAACTCTCTCGATTCAGTGCCACACTCCTGCCTTCTTCAACACTCATACCTGACTCTCACAGCTCTTCTTTCACACAATCCATCCACATCTTTGCTGGATGTCCTCGCTTCCTCTTACCTTCTTTCTGTCTGTCCCAAATCTTCCTCACCAGATTGTCTTCTGCTTTTTTACACATGTGCCCAAAACACCATAATCTATTCTCTTTGATCTTTTCTGCAATTGGAGCTACTTTGGCTTCTGCTCATTTCTTCATCTGTCCCTCAGTGTGCATCCTATCACCTTTCTCAGGCACTTCATTTCCAACACCTCTAGCTTCTTCAACTGTTCTTGCCTTTAGTGCCCGGGTTTCTGCACCATACAGTAGTTCTGGTTGTACCACTGTCTTACTTTTCAGCTTCTATGGCATTCTTCTGTCATAGACTACACCTGATACTCTATGCCAGTTGGCTGCAGCCCCTCTGATTCTAGCTTTGACCTCTTCATTCAGACTACCCTTCTCCTCAACTACTCCTAGATACTTGAAGCTGTTTACCTGTTCCACTATCTTCCTTCTATCTCTATTCTCAGCTTCTTATGATTTCCCCAGTTTGCTGCCATTACCACCATCTTATCTGTGCTTAGATTCATCACATGTGCCTTCAGTTTTGCATTCCATTCTCCTAGCCTTTGCTGAAGTTCTAGCTCAGAGTCTGCCTGTACTGCCACATCATCTGCATACAGCAGCTTTGTTGATCCATCTCCTCCCACTTGTTTGCCAATGTAGTCCATTACCAGCATGAACAGCAGTGGGCTCAGAGCTGAACCCTGATGTACACCCACATCCACTGGGAACCCCTCTGTGAGGCCGAACACTGTTCGTATTTGAGTCATTGGGTCCTTGTACATAGCCTGCACTAATTCTACCAATGTTTCTGGGACTTCAAACCACCACAGTACTGCACAGATGAGCTTTCTTGGGACTTTGTCATATGCTTTCTCCAAGTCTAGGAAAGCCCAGTTGGACTCTCTCCTCATCTCTAGTTTCTTCTCAAGTATCTGTTTCAATGCAAACATCGGGTCAGTTGTGCTGCATCCTGATCTGAAGCCAAACTGCTCATCTCCCATCTTACATTCTAGTACTCTGCATATATGTATATCAATCACCCTCTTCAGAACTTTCATGCAATGCGATAGGAGTTTGATGCCTCTGTACTGCCCACAGTTGTGGATGTCCCCTTTGTTCTTGTACACTGGCATGAGTATGCTTATTCTCCAGTCATCTGGGATACGCCTTTCTCTCCACACTGCTATTAGTACCGTCAGGAGCCATTTCTCCCCTGTCTCACCAAGCATCTTTATCATATCTGCTGTGACCACATCTGAGCCTGCTGCTTTCCTTGACTTAAGTTTCCTTAGTGCTGTTCTTACTTTTTCTAGGGTGGGCTCCTCTTCTTCTATCATCGTAGGCTGTTTGTGGGGCAGTACAGCTTCTGTGGGGTTTTCTTCATTCAGAAGCTGCTGGAAATACTCCTTCCATCTGCCTTTGATGTCCTCTGGGCTGGTGAGCAGGTTGTTGCTGGCATCCCTTAGGAAGGCTGTCTGACTATCTTCTTTATCTTTCTATCTTTGCCTTGCAACCTGATATAGTTTCTTTGTGCCACTTACTGAGTCACTTTCCAGAAGTTGGTATAGTGTCTCCGATGCCCTATTCTTTGCTATTGCAGCTTCTTTCTTAGCTTCTTTGTTAGCCAACCAGTAGTCCTTCCTAGCCTGGTCAGTCTTTTCTATCTCCCACTTCTTCCTGCACTCCTTTTTTCTTTTGATAACTTCCTGGACTTCTGCATTCCACCACCAGCTTTCCTTATGTACCTTATTTCCATACCTGGCTCAGCCACATTTCTTTTCTGTAGTCCTAACATGTGCTGTTTTTAGGCACTGCCATTTTTGTTCAACTCCACCTATTTCCTCCTCTTCTTGGGGTGCTAGAGCCCTGACTAATTCCTTGAACTGTTGTACTTTCTCTCCAGTCAACTTCCAGGTCTTCAGCCTGGTCTCTGTTGACCTTAGAGCCTTCTCTGACCACTACTTGCAGCTGATTGTGGCAACTAGTGGTTTATGCTGTGGGCCGACTGATTCACTGGCGATGACTTTGCAATCATAGATTCTGCCCCAGTGCCTTACTAGGAGGAAGTGTACCTGAGTTGCATGTTGACTACTCTTGTATGTGATCTTGTGACTGTCTCTCTTTCTGAACCATGTGTTGGCTACTATCAAGCCATTTGCCAGACAGAAGTTTAGAATGGCTTCTCCTTCTTTATTCCTGTTGCCTCACCCATGTGGACCCAGGCAGTCCTCATATCCTGTTCTGTCTGTCCCGATATTTGCATTCAATTCACTTATTATCAACACCAATTCATGTTGTCCTGCTTTATCTAGTAGGTCCTGCATCTGCTGTCTGAATGCAATCTTTTCCTCACTATCACAATCCTGCTGTGGGGCATAGGTTGAGATTATGAATACTGCCCTATCATTACACTGGAGTCTGACTGCCATGTGTCTGTCATTAATTCTGATAATATCCCTTACTGGCTTCTGAAGCCTCTCTCACTACAATTCCTACACCATTTCTAGCCTGCCCTCCACCTGAGTAGTAGACCCTGGATCCCAAGCCAAGTGGCTTTGCTGCACTGCCCTACCATCTCATCTCCTGGGTACATAGGATGTCCAGCCTCCACTGTATCATCATGTCATCCACTTCTAAGCTGCGATCTGTCAGTGAACCTACATGAAGCGTAGCTATTCCCAGTTCATGTTTGGCAGGTTGGTTGGTTTTACATCCAGCTTTTGCTCAACAGAGCTATCCCAGGTAACCCAGGCTGGGCAACTAGACACTGGCCAGCCAGTAGCTTATTGACCCAGGACTGCCGGGCTTTATGGCGGGCACACACTAGCCAATAGGGGCAGATATACCCCTCCCACCATTAGCATGGGTCCCTGGCGTGGGTCAGAGTAGGCCAAGTCCTCAACCCACTTATCACTGGTAACTACCCATGCCCATTTTTGGCAACATTAGTCAACATGACCGAATCTCCTAGAGCCATATTTTACACCATTGAGTGGCTAGCCCTGCCATGGCACGCAGTCTGTGATCCATGTTCTCCTATCTTGAGGATACTGTGCACCACAGTAGATGCCCCAAGTGGTTGGTCTGTACAACTCTTCCCCTATAGGGCACCAGCTAGAGTCTGTGCTGCTCCCCACAGCTCTATTCATTGGTGAGTTTGAGATTAAAACACTCAGCATGTTTTTTTGACATGGGAGAAACCCCACATTGAGAAAGAAGATGCAAACTCCAAACAGGGATTGGTTGGAGGTTAGGATCGAATCTTGCACTTTGTGCATGGGAGGCGAAGACCTTAACCCTTCCTGGTTATGTCACAGCACAACTCAGTCTCGTTTGAAGTAACTACTGGAACTGACAACCTCACAGGAACAAAAATTATAAAAAACTTCACCAAAGCTAAAATACAGCATACTAAGCGATGTTATAAAGACTTCATTTCACCCACAATCGCAGACATCAATGATAACTATGCAGAAGTGTATGCAAATGCTCTGGACAAACAATTAAGTGACTGCATACACTCTGATGTACTTGACCGGATCAAAATCAGGACTTCCTGTAAAAACAAGCCACCATGGTGGACTTCAAGTATAAACAGATTATATAACAAGAGGAAGAAACTGTTGTCCAAAAGCAAGAGGGATATCACTCTGCAGAGGAAAAGCTCCCCCCTAAGCCTGAACAGGAAAATCAGAAATCTTGTAAAGTTTTCTAAAGCAAATTATGATACTTAAATTGCATCCCTAGCCAAGGATAATCATAAGGCATTCTTTAACTATGTCTGAAGTCTAAAGGAATGCCCAGCTATGTGCCGAAATGACTGTAGATGGGATCATTCATACTATGCCAGAAGATATTGCCAACCTACTGGCTGACAGATTCAATGTAAACTTCAACCTCCTATCCCTACTTACCATATCTCAAAACATACCTGACACCAGTCCTCTGCCTAGTATTTCTAAAGAACAGGTCATCTCTATGCTTGCAAAGGCCAAAAACATGGCATCAATGGGACCAAATAATATCCCAGGTTGTTTACTAAACAATCTAAAACAAGAACTAGTGGACCCACTTGGTGATCTCATTAATCATAGCTTGAGAACTGGCTATGTGCTTGCAAAATAGAGAAGAGCAACAGTAATCCTCCTGCACAAAGGGGGGGGGGTCATAAACTGACCCTGGGAACTACAGACCCATAAGTCTAACCAGCCTCATCTGCAAGACCATGGAAAGAATTATCATGGACCTTATCAACAAGCACATAAGAGACCTCCAAACACTGGACTCAACCCAGTTTGGCTTCATTAAGAGTAGATCATGCTTAATAAACCTGGTAGATGTCTTTGAGAATGTCACCAAAGCCATGGATGAAGTTAAGACACTGCACACAGCCTATCTCGACCTTCCTAAAGCTTTTGACACAGTTCTCCACTCTAGCATCATTGAGAAATTCTCCCAGATAGGGATTAACCCTGATGTTACTAGATGGGTAACTAACTGGCTCACCAACAGAACATACACTGTCAAAATTGGTGACTCTACCTCCACCAGTAGACCCATCACCAGTGGAGTACCACAGGAGTCTGTACTGGGCCCCTTACTGTTTGGCATCTATATCTCAAAAGTCCAAGCCAAAGTAGATGGCCTTTGGCTCACCAAGTTTGCTGATGATTGCAAACTGGGAGCAATCATTGAGTCCCCCAATGGTGTCAAAATATTGCAAGAAGGGCTCACACAAACAAGTGACTGGTGTAAAAGGCATGATCTAAAACTAAATGCAAAAAAATGCATTATTATTCTCTTTAGCAAAATGGAATTCCCTACAAATTACAATATTGACAGCATCTCCCGAGTTCCAACCCAGTGGTGCAAGACTTGGGAACACAGGCTGATAATGATCTGAATTTTGACCACCAAGTTTCCACAGTTGTAAGGAAAGCCTTCTATGTACCACACCTAATAAGCAAGGGCATAGCATCCAGGTCAAGGGTTGTTATAACTCCACTATACTCGACCCTCGTCAGACCACTAACTGAGTATAATGCACTCTTTTGCATGTATCTAACCAGACACCTGCAGCAGCTGGAGAGACCTCAGAGGTTTCTCACTAAGAAAATATAGAGACTCCAAACCATGACCTACATGGACAGGCTAAAAGCACTGTCACTTTACTCTGTATCATATAGGCTGCTGACAGTTGACTTGTTCCTGGCCTCTAGGGCAATCTCCAACCCTGCCCTAATGGAAATGCTGCACGTCCGCAAGTCAAATGGCTCAAGACTCACTCACTCTAGAGATTTCAACCTAGCTTGTGACATTAACAGATCATGCAGAAGAGACAGATATGTCTCCCAAAGACTGCTGCCTCTCTGGAATAGACTTCCCTATTCATGTAAAATAGAGCTCCTCACTGACCCTATACAAACACAACCTAGATAATTGGATGGGAGACAGCAAATTCGCCCCTGGGGTGGCACCCTTGTCTCTCATGGACAGAGGTAGCCAGCGTTGATCAGAGACCCACTCTGTTCATAAATCAATTCTGTGAACTACCCCCAAAAAGAACAAATGCAGATACTTAGGATTAACATGGCTAGGCTCGTAAAGGCTCTAGGGCCGTTAGCCTAATAACTTCCTATGAATCTGTGAACCTATGGTCAAAAGTTAGATAGTCAATTTTCACTTGATTCTGCATTCTATTAAACTTATTTCATCAATATATTTTATTTATTTATTGCCATTTGTTTACCAGGATATTCCACTGGGCCGTTAAGAGCCCATTTTCAGCGGAGGCCTGGGGAAAAAAGCTCCAAAATACATTACATGTAACAGATAAGAGCAGTTAGTATGAATTTTACGAGCTAATTAGAAGAATTAAAGAAGTTACAGATCAAGAGTTTAACAAGTAAACAAGTTAACTTCAAAAGAATCAATATATATGGATGTATATACATGCATATATACAAACCTTACACAGATGAGATAATGACGACATAGGAAATTACTCAGTACATTTAGTGTATGGGTAATATCACCTGCTAAGAATTAGAGGCAGAGATGCAGCGAAACTGTTACTTGTAAGATGCAACTTACAATGTGCTACATTGATGAAGCTTCAGAAAAAGATAATCAGGTATGTGTTACATACTGAGAACTATAGAGAGATTGCATAATAAGATAAGAATGTGAGAGGAGCAGTGGGAGTAGAGAAGGTCAATATTTAAAATAAGGAGGTGTGGAGCAGTTACAGCTCCATATGGAACAGAAGTCATTATGGACGGCGCAGTGGTGCAGTGGTGCAGCGTTAGCGTTGTTGCCTCACAACAAGAGGTTCTCTGGTTCGATTCTCGGCTGGGGTGCCTTCTGTGCGGAGTCTGCATGTCCTCCCTGCATTTGTGTGGGTTTCCTCCAGGTGCTCTGGTTTCCTCCCACATTACAAAGACATGCATCTGGAGCCTTTCTCCCCAGGCTTCCGCTGAAAATTGGCTTAGTTCCAAGTCTGACTTTTCCTGGTTAACAAATGTTAAATAAATAAATAAAATAAAATAAAAAAATTATGCAATGAAGTTTTAAAGGGTGCAATGTTTCAGTTGGATCTAGCTGTTACAGGAAGAACGTTCCAGTTCCTGGCAACTGAGTAAAGAAGGTGGCCTGCAGGTTTGTGTACCTGTAGTAGATGTTGATTTTCAGATCTAAGTGATCTTTTGAGAAGGTAGTTGCTGAAAAGAGAGGAGAGAGTGGGACAGTCTGAAGGTTTGTACACTAGTTTGTGTGTAGTTGATAGTTGTAAGGAGGAGACAGAGTATGATAATTCGAGCCAGTTAAGCGAGTGTAGTGCTATACAGTGGTGATTGGAATAAGAGGCATTAATAACAAATCTAGTGATTTTGTTGTAACAAATTTCAAGTTTTGATTTTAGAGTAGATTATAAGTTGGTGAATAAAGGAGCACCATAGGTTAGAGAGGGCAGTAGATATGTGATATCACTTTTCTTTTTTAGTAGAATGGCTGAGAAAGCGTTTGTATCTGTACAGTATGCCAAGTTTTTGGTGACCTTTGGTGACGTGCTGAACATGTAGGTCAAATTTTAAGTGTTTATCTATTAATACCCCTAGTAATTTAGTGTGGGAGAACAGTTCGTTTGTTTTGTTCTGGGAGAGTATAGAAAACGGGTCTCTGTTTAAGAGAGTATTTTTCTTATGGGTAAAGACAATTTTGTTAGGGGGTGAGTAGCAGGTGATTTTTAGCAAGCCAGTTTTCTATAGAGGAGAAAGTGTATTGAATTTAATACTGGAGTTTGGAATTTGAGTCAGCTGAAAGCAGAAAGCATTTTGGAGATAGGGGAAAGAATAACACTAAGACGATAATTAGAGAGATCTGTGGGGTCTCCACCTTTGCGGAGAGGCAAAATGAATGACATTTTCCAAGTTTTTGGTATGCAAGGTTCAAGTACGGATCTATTTACAAGTATGCTAATGGGGTAAGCAATTGCATCTGCAGAGGTATTCTCTTGGCAGATCATCTGCTGCCTTACAGCTGGGTTTTGGTTTGCGAAATAGTCGTTTTATGGTGGTAGTAGGAATGGGTTTTAAGGTAAAAGAGGGTGTTTGGAGGAAATATTAGTAGAATCGAGAGAGGAATGGGAGGGATAGCTTTGAGAGAGGTGGGATAGACTTCATGGTTCTGAGTCTGAGTGGTGTTGGGAGAAGCTGGTATAACGTTAGATATGGAGTTGATAAAATATGTGTTGAAAAGATCGGCTATATCTAGATGACTTTTATTAGGAAATGGGAGGGTCTGGTTTGTATGCCAGGGTTTAGGAGTGAGGAAATGGTTGTCTAGAATGTTTTTGGGTTACACCTGTTAATTGCTTGGAATGTTAGCTAGTATTCTTTTTTTAGTTTTGGATACCTGTTTTATTAATATGATTGCAGAGTTGCCTGTAATTCTGTAGGTGACTGTTTTTTTTTTTTTTTTTTTGCCACTGTCTCCAGATTTAACATCTATTTTGCATTAACTGTTTTGCTGATTTGGTTAGTCAAGGGGAGTGATTGAAATGTATCCTTTTCATACTGGGGTGGGCAACTCTATTTAAGGCTCCTAGATATATACTATTAAAGTAGTTGATTGCTTCATCTGGTGAAGTGATTTTTGGGATATTCCAGTTGATATGTTTCAGTAAGCTGATGAATGTTTGAGGTTAGCTAAAATCCATGTTTGTTTATTATACTGATGTTCTTTTTGAAGGGAGGGTGATGTTATGAGTACGAAAACGGGAAGATGATCACTCTGAGTGTTTGGAAGAGTGCCTGTTGAGGAGATTTTGTTTGGGTTACTGACCAGTATTCATCTAGGATGGAGCCCACCAAGTTACCTTTAATGAATCTGGTGAGAGATTAAATTAATTAAGCGAAGTTGAATAAATTAATATTGGAGGATGGAAACTTTGAGCAGAAATTTGACAATCAATATTTACATCGCACAGTATGATAGTTTCATTCTGAACAGTACTAGAGATCCAGGCAAGGACGTCTTCTAGAATAGGGAATATTATTGCCTGGGGGGGGGGAATATAAAGAACTATAAAATAAAGGTTTTTGGAGTTATTTATTTTTAGGAATGAGATAAGGATTTCAGCAGTACAGAAATGGAAAATGGAATTAGAGGAAAGAGATATGCAGTAGGAATTAGGAGTGCTACTCCATCTCATTTTTTGTGCTGTCTATCTAGTCTTAAGGTATTGAAACCCAGAGGGAGGAATTAGGAGTCTTTTATATGTGGCTTGAGCCAAGTTTCTGTGGTGACAATAATGTCTGGTTGATATGGGAAATCCGGGCATGAAAGTCTTTGATTTTGTTCCGAATTCTTTGAAAGTTAAGTGTGACTATCATTAGTGAGGGTCCTGGATTTGGTTGAAAATCACCACTAACAGGTATTTTTGAGAATATGAGTGTATATGTATGTATATATATATATATATATATATATATATATATATATATATATATATATATATGAGTTTGTATGTGTGAATCTAATGAGGACTGCTGTGGGTAGAATTTTTTGTTTGGGAAAGAACAGTGGGTATATAGCAAAGAGGCTGGAGGATATATTAAACTGTTTATTGAGGAGATATAAGAGATGTAACAGTTATAGGTTTAGGGGGGAACAGCAACAGGGTTAAGAGTTGTCAGCTGAACAAAAAGAATGAAAAATATGAGAAGGTGAAAAAGGAGTAATGCAAATGTAGATGCTTTATACATTTTTGTACTCAGGCTGATGTAAGAATACAGAAAAGTGTTTTACTATGGGTAAAAGGTATATAAGATGACACAGAATAATATGAGAGGAGATATGATTGGAAGTTTTAGATATAGTAGCAGTGTGGTATAGTATAGTTATATAGGTTGTTACGAGTGGTAGGTTAGAGGAGGTGGAATTAGGAAGCAGATGGGTAGTGTGAAGTGATTGGTGTGTTGGTAGGTGAGGGTGTGGTAAGGAAGTATAAGTGTAGAAGTAGAGGGGGTAGGTGGGAATTGGGGATAGGGTAGGGGAGCAGAGTGAGCCTGAGCAGAGTGATGGTGGATGAAGAGGCAAGAATCACGAGATGGACCAGGAAGCAGGAAAAAACAGTCAGCCACCAAAAAAGCTGAAGGTCAGTGCCACATACTAGAAGTAGTAGTTAAACTATGGCCTGGCGCTGCTTTAAAGAGCTGCATAGACCTTTTAGGAGCGGCTAGAATTCTAGTTAAAAACTAGCTTTATTTGTTTTTATTCTAAACAATCTTCTAGTTAGAGAATTCCAGTTAAAATGTTTTATTTGTTGTATTCTAAACAATCTTAAGGAATCAGAAGGAAGAAACCAACTGTTTGGGGGGAGCCTATAGCTATAGCATCCCAGTTTGTGTGCACGCCACTACCTAAGACTGCAATATAATGGAGTTACAAGCTAAGCTAATGTATATGATGAAGAGCTACATACAGTGCAGACAATTTATGAGTCTGTTATTAATGTTTCTCTCTTTACATTTGCTACAATCTTGCTGGTGGGGGAAGATATTCAGGCATCTGACTGTGTGTGTGTGTGTGTGTGTGTGTGTGTGTGTGTGTGTGTGTGTGTGTGTGTGTGTGCGATCTGGGTGCGGGATTAATTTCTTAGCTGTTACTGCGAGATTGGTGATGGGGGGGGTCAGGAGTTTTTCCTTGTCCCCCACTGTTGTGCGATCTCAGAGTTAGTATATTTAATAAGTGGGCAGTGTAGGGGACACAGAGTGATTTGCCACCCTGCAGAAACATTTTTCCATGTTTCCTCAATTATTCTTTTGGTTTTGATTTAGTGAGTCTGGTATACTGAAATGTCAAATTAGTGATATTTGATGTTTCAATACAGACCTTTTCAGCAGGTGCTCTCTAAGGATCTATGTGTGGTCCCCTTCTATTTATTTTACTCAGAAATTATGTGCATACTGCCTTTAAGCATGCTGTGACAGTATAATATGAAGATGACTCAATTCTAATCTGTGCAGCCAAGACCCTACCAATACTACGAGAAATCACCCAGCAATCATTCTCCTCCAACAGAATCCTGCCTCAGAACAAGACTGTGACCAAAAACAAACAAACAAAACAAAAAAAAAACACAAAACAGAAATGGTTACACATACAAAACTTCTAGGCATGATCATAGATTACCAGATGAAATTTGATCATCATACAATTCAAATAATAAAATAAAATCAAAAAGTGGCCTTCTTATAAAGCATAAAACTATTTCTCACTGATGTGGCCAGAAAAAACACAGCTAGAGTTTACCTACTTCCAGCACCCCTCTATGTCTCCCTAGTGTTTAGTAACCTAAATTCATCTCTATCAAATACACCTCAGCAACACTATTACAAACTAGCAAAATTTACAACATATCAGCACTACAGAATTCACTATTGTTTTACTCTAAAACAGCTAAATTGGCATGAACTGACATACATTGACTCACTCACAACTATTGACAATACTCATTATGTCATGACCCTGAAAAATATTCAGCAGTAAATAGTGTCACTCAGCCATACTATCCAAATAGAAAACTACTCTCCAACAAAAGATATTTGCTCCAAATAGCCAAATCAATAAACACTACAGGTGTTTCACTATATTCAAACTCTATATCAAATAAATGGAATTCCCTCCCAGGTCACTTTAGACAAGTTAACAACATAAAGGCAGTGAAGTCCCAACTCAGACAATATTTCACAGATACTTAATATGCCACTGTGCATCCACAGGTTAGATTCAAAAGTTTTTTTTCTTTGGAAGATACGTGTGGATCCCCAGGCCAGGTTAAACCTATAAATGCATAATGAATTCAATACTTAAATACAGACCAACTCCCCGTGTGAGTGTCTTACAGCCTCGCATCACATTTAACCACTTCATTTCTCATCCTTCAACCTTCCCTTACTAACAAACCTCCTCACCTGTCCATCTGTTCTTTGCCTCTCACCTCTTCTTTCCTACAAGCCTCTCATGCCTTCTCAAATAATACTTTGCCTTTCAAGATTTACTAGACACTATCCCATCTTCTTATGAATCTTTTTCTTTCCTACATCCTGCATACGGCATAAGAATAAATTTGTATTAACCAAACGGTTATGATTTTTTTTGTTCTAGCTTTATTACTGCAACATTTTCTCCCCCAAGGTATGAGGTCTGTTCTGCCCCACCTGCAGCAAGTACACCTTGCATCAATCAACACTATGAACTCACCTTGTATATAAATATTTTCATATACATACATATTATATATCATAAATCTATAAACACATATAAATATATATACATATATAAAAACAATCACAGAGAAATGAGAAAACACCACACACAGTGAATCACTGTTGTCCATATTTAATTTTATCTGTGGTTGTGTGACTGTGGAGTTATATTTAAGTGAGGTAGATATGGGAGTGCAGGGGGGCTTGCCCATCTGCAAAAAAATATTTTTGGTGCATTTTTTCTGTCTTAAACATTTTATATAAAAATAACTATCAATAAAAGTGCTTGTCAGTCAAATTAACTTTCGATAAAAATGTCACTCAGTTTGCTGCTGATAAAAAGTGTATTTGATAAATTTAAAAATATCTACATAAATATATATCTCCATATATATGTGTATCTATATTATATATATATATATATATATATATATATATATATATATATATATATATATATATATATATATATATATATAGGAGCAGGAATTAAGACACATGCGTGAATGGGCATACCTTCGTTGAAGGTTGTGCGTCAGGGCTGGCAACCCAGCACGTAAAAATCTACTGCCAATCATTAGCGGACCGGAGTTCGGCTGTGGCGACCCCTAACCGGGAAAAGCCGAAAGACACAACAACAAGGAGCAGGAATTAAGACACAAAGAAAACAAACTGACATATACAGTTTAAATAACATTTATTATAAAAGATATTGTATTTCTTTATTTCTACACAATTATTTCTTACCGTCACTTATGCTGTCTCTTCTACTGGAATTTATGTAAATAATATATATATATATATATATATATATATATATATATATATATATATATGCATATATGATATTTTAACTGTAAAGTTGATTTAACCATGTAACTTTTCCCTCCAGGCCTCCATTGAAAAGGGGTTATTACCCACGTGGACTTTCATGGTAAACAAATGTCAAATAAATAAAATAAATGTATGCCTTTCCAAACAGGCCATTATAAAGTATCTTCTGAAATGGATGTTTCAGTTTGTTTCTCCAGTGGTACCTCTGGTTGTGTGAGTGTCCTTTAAACTGGATACAACAGTTTGTACATCCAAAGATATCTTATGATGCAAATAATGTTTTGTTACAACAATGTGTACTGTTATTTTCATAGGTGCCCAATGATTTATTTCTTACTTAATTTGTATTGGAACCGACATACACAGTGTAAAGAACATTTATTATAAAAGTTATTGTATTTCTTTATTTCTCCACAATGATTTCTTACCGTCACTTGTGCTGTCTCTTCTACTGGAATTTATGTAAATAATATAGATAATATTTATTACAAATGACACTGTAAATTATACTACTTTTCAAATACAGTCATTGTTTACAATGACTCATTTTGTACTGTAAATTATTCTGTCTTTTAACTTGTGCAGGAATTTTTTTTTTTCTCTCTGGGGCTCCACTGCAAATAGGCTATCCCAGCTAGACCTCTCTCATCAATAAATACAATAAATAAATAAATGATGAGAAAATATTAAAGGAAACACTCACTCCTGTAAGATTTTACTGTCGGTGGTTTGAGGGAATCCAAAATCCATCACCTCATCCAGTAACTCGTAAACAATGACAAAGTTATCTCGGATACTCTCTTCTTCCAGCTCCTTGAAGTATTCTGTAAAAATCTAAAGAATGATAAATTACAAAGTGGTCTTAGAATAAAAAAACCTCCATCACCTATACACATTTACACATATGCATCCCCTTGCAGCCACAGAACGCACAGCTTCACAGTTCAGGCAGCTGAAAAACTATGTGGGAGCTTACATTTCAGCCTTTGGAAGGAAATATGAAATCTGACATTCATATATCTCAAACTATAATGAAAGTACACATAAAACCTATGAACTTTACACAGAAGCAAACAATTTCTAACCAACACTGCAAAAGAGGCAATTGCCAGAACCCACCTACTCTCTACTCTCTTATGCCTCCCCCATTCTTACTAATCTAAAGAAAACTGAACTTGGAAAACTAGAAGCCCGCTACAGTAATATAGCCAAATTTTCCACAAATTCTCCATACTGAACATACCACTGCTTGGCTCTGCAACAATGCAAGTGGTTAGAATTATCCCAGCAGTTACCTTATAACCAGCTTGTCATGGCCCACAGACTGATACACCAACCTGAAAACCCCCTGCCCTCCAAAACTTACCACAATCTTATACCAATAATTGAGTGCTACATTCCTCAGATAAATCTTTACTACAAATATCCAAATCTAATAATAGTGTTGGGGACTGTCTTTACTCTTTCCACATAGCCAAAATCTGGAACACAATCCCACAAACTATCAGATGTACGATGAATCCCGCACACTTCAAAAAATACTCAAAAGCCCCTTATTTAACAACTGGCTCTGCCCACGCTCGAGCCCTGGCTAACTCACCCCACTCATTTCCTATTATTTTATTCTGCTACTGTATTTCTTCCTCGCAAACCAATCTCATCCTGCCACTAACTACCCCAATATTATCCTTTCTCCACCTACCCTTTAAACTATTTGCTCTTATTCCTTACTCTTTAAATGTCTATTCCTCTATACAACTTGTCTTCTACCTCATTTCACCTCTTCTCTCTCCTTTATATCTCTCTTGTCATATCCTCAAGCAATATGTTCCTCAAGCTCATTCCACTGTAAGATAATATTAACAAATGCATTTATAAACATTTCTGTATCCTTTACTGTTATATTAATGTTAGCCGTGAGGTATTTTATTGGCATTGTAACCAGTGTTGTAATCCTTGTATGTATGTAATTTTACTTTACTTTGTATCTTTGTAATGTTTTTTTGTCTATGGAGCTTTTCTCCCCAGGCTTCAGTTGAAAATTGGCTCTTGTCCAGTCAGACTTTTCCGGTAAATAAATGCCAAATAAATAAAACAAATACAAATAAAATAAAATGAAAAGATTCAGCCTGTTACACTCTCTCTGCAGTCAGTTCTGCCATTTCACAGTAAAACTCCTACATAAATGTGTACATAAAAAGGTCAGAAGTACTAATATAAAGCAACGGGCAGGCTCTGTATATTAAATAAATCATCCAAAGTGAGAAAGAGGAGCAGGAATTAAGACACAGAGAAAAGGAGATGAAAGAGTGTCCAAGTGCACATTCTTTTCTTCCACATATGCTTTGTGATAGCATCGCTTATCTGAGAACACACGGCTTGAAGAACTGATGGGCATGCTTGATAGCATCGCTTATCTGAGAACACGTGGCTTGAAGAAGTGATGGGCATGCTTGACAGCCTCACTTATCTGAGAACACACGGCTTGAAGAACTGATGGGCATGCTTGATAGCATCGCTTATCTGAGAACACATGGCTTGAAGAATTGATGGGTATGCTTGATAGCATCGCTTATCTGAGAACACATGGCTTGAAGAAGTGATGGGCATGCTTGACAGCCTCACTAATCTGAGAACACACGGCTTGAAGAACTGACGGGCATGCTTGATAGCATTGCTTATCTGAGAACACATGGCTTGAAGAATTGATGGGTATGCTTGATAGCATCACTCATCTGAGAAGACATGGCTTGAAGAATTGATGGGCATGCTTGACAGCCTCACTTATCTGAGAACACACGGCTTGAAGAACTGATGGGCATGCTTGACAGCATCGCTTATCTGAGAACACATGGCTTGAAGAATTGATGGGTATGCTTGATAGCATCGCTTATCTGAGAACACATGGCTTGAAGAACTGATGGGCATGCTTGATAGCATCGCTTATCTGAGAACACATGGCTTGAAGAACTGATGGGCATGCTTGATAGCATCGCTTATCTGAGAACACATGGCTTGAAGAAGTGATGAGCATGCTTGACAGCCTCACTTATCTGAGAACACACGGCTTGAAGAACTGATGGGCATGCTTGATAGCATCGCTTATCTGAGAACACATGGCTTGAAGAATTGATGGGTATGCTTGATAGCATCGCTTATCTGAGAACACATGGCTTGAAGAAGTGATGGGCATGCTTGACAGCCTCACTTATCTGAGAAAGTACAGTTTTGTACCTACCATAAATGTAGATGTTCGAGTGCTAATACAGCTGCAGTCATAACAGATGGGTTCTCCTGCCGTCAGGCGGGTCCTCGGTTGGCCGAATTCCAAAGTCTAGGTCCGGCGTCGGTTGTCGTCGCTTCTTCCCTGACGTCAGTGCGACAGGGGTATAAAAGAACCAGCCGACGCCATTTTCTTCAGTTTTTCTTGCCCCAGATGTCAGGTGCCCCCAGAAGGAAGGCAATACATACATTTATATAATAAAGCAATACAATATAATCAAAATACAGTAGTTGCAAGCAAATACACCATAAATGAATTCCCCAATCAGGATGTATGAGGAGGTGTTTGCCAATAGGCCTGTCCCAAGAGGGGAAGGAGGGAGGGAAACCTGGACTGCAGCTGTATTAGCACTCGAATATCTACATTTATGGTAGGTACAAAACTGTACTATGTTCATCATGCATACAGCTGCAGTCATAACAGATGGGTAGAATCCCAAAGCTAAGAAAGGGGTGGTAGGCATTAGGTGGAACTAGGAGGAGCCAGGATGCCCTGCAAGACTGCAGTGGCAAAGCCTGCTCTAGTTTTGGAGTATAATGGTAGGTGGTAGTGCTTGGAGAAGGTATGTACAGAACTCCAAGTGGCTGCTTCCAAAATATCTTTGGTAGGAACTCCTCTGAGGAAAGCTGCGGAGGTAGCTGTGGCCCTTGTGGAGTGAGATCTGATGCCTGTAGGTACAGTTTTGCCATGAAAAGAATAGCAAAAGCGTATGCAGTGGGCTATCCATTTTGAGATTGTCTGTTTGGAAATTGGCTTTCCTTGAGCTCCTACAGCATAGGACACAAAGAGCTGTTCTGATTTTCTGAAAGGCTTTGTTCTGTCCAAATAATAACGCAGCTGTCTGTGGATGTCCAAGAATGTAGTAATCTCTCCCCTTTGTTTTGAGGATTAGGATAAAAGGTAGGTAAGTGTATGGCCTGATTCAAAGCTACCCTGGATACCACTTTAGGCATAAAAGATGGGTTGGTTCGTAAGGAAACTCTGTCCTGATGGAAGATGATAAAAGGCTGCACAGCCATGAGAGCTTGTAGTTCTGAAACTCTACGAGCTGAGGTAATAGCCAGAAGGAAAGCTGTTTTCCAGGATAAATATTGCAAATCTGATGAGGCAGCTGGCTCAAAGGGAGGCAAGGTCAGTTTTTCCAGAATGAAGTTGAGATCCCAAGCAGGTATTGGTTGTTTCCTTGGGGGTCTTAGATTCTTAGCCCCTCTGAGGAACTGTCTTAAGAGAGGGTGAGAGAATAAGTGTGGATCAGTGTTGTATTCTGCAGAAATGGCTGAGGCATGGATTTTGCTGGAGGAGAATGAAAGTCCACTGCTTAGCAGCTCACCTAGGTACTGTAGTATTTGTGGTAAATTCAGTTTTCCAGGATCCTGACCCTTTTTCTCATTCCAGACACAAAACCGTTTCCATTTTGCGGAGCAAGCTTTTCTAGTTGATGGCCTTCTAGCCTCCAAAATGACATCCTGCACCTCCTTGGAGAGTAGGGTCTGTTGGATGCTAAGGAATCTTCCATGCGGCAAGATTGAGAGTTTTTAGCTGGCTGTGAAGAGTTTTGAAGCTGTGCTGAGTCAGGAGAATAGGTATTAGAGGCAGGGGCCATGGTGGGGAATGCGTCAGGCTCCTCAAGAGTGGGTACCAGTGTTGTCTTGGCCAGTCTGGAGCAATGAGAATCATCTTTGGTCTGTCTGCTCTGGTTTTCAATAGAACTTTGGGCAGCAGAGGAAGAGGTGGGAAGGCATAAACTGTCATTGCTGTCCAACTGAAAGAGAGAGCGTCCACTCTCCAGGCCTTTGGATGGAAAATCCTTGAGCAGAATTTTGTCAATTGGTGATTTTTGTAGGAGGCAAAGAGATCTATGTCTTGCCTTCCCCATGCTTGGATTATTTCTGTAAAAATTTTTGGATGCAACTTCCATTCGTGTGGGTCTGTCATATTCCTGCTTAGATTGTCTGCCAGTGTGTTTTCCTTGCCTGGCAAGTACTGTGCTTGAAGTTCGATTTGTAATTCCAGGGCCATGTTCCAAAGTGACATGGCCAGCCTGCACAGGTGGTATGAATGGGTTCCTCCCTGTTTGTTTATGTATCACATTACTGTGGTGTTGTCTGTCCTTATCAATAGTTGATCTGGATGCAGAAGGTCTTTGAAAGCTGTAATAGCATTTGTTACTGCTAGCATTTCCTTTTGATTGATGTGAAGGTGCTTTTCTTTTTGGGACCATTTGCCCTGAATGCACCGATCTGCCATGTGCGCCCCCCAGGCATAGTCCGAGGCGTCTGTTGTGATGACTTGATTTGTTTGAGGCTTGCTGAATGGGAGACCTGTGTTTGTTTGGCATGCTTGAGCCCACCACAGAAATTCCTTTTGTAGACATGGAATTAGTGGTATTATTGTTTCCAAACTGTGGCTGTGTTGAGACCATAGGTTTTTCAGGTACCATTGAAGTTTCCTTATATGCAGCTTTGCACATGGGATTAGTAAGATGCAAGATGCCATGAATCCCAGAGCCTGCAGGATTTTCCTTGCAGTCAGCCTGGTGTAATTTGCTAGTGCTTTAAAGTATTGAGTTAGTTGCCCCTGCTTCTCTGGCGTGAGGTAGGCCATCTGGGTGTTTGTGTCCAAGTTGGCACCCAGGAAAATTATTTTCTGAGAGGATATTAGTCTTGATTTCTTTTTGTTGACTGTGTATCCCAGAGAATTCAACAACCTTATCACAAAAGCCAGATGTTTCAGAAGAATGTGCTTGCTTTCCACTTGGATCAGGCAGTCGTCCAAATATGGGTATATCTGTATCCCTTGAAGTCTGCAGTAGGCAATTACTGATGCCAGGCATTTCGTGAATACTCTGGGCACAGTAGATAAGCCAAAGGGCAATGCAGAGAATTGATAATGGGTTGAACCTGCAAGAAATCTGAGGTATCTTCTGCAATTTTGTCTGATTGGGACATGCAGGTATGCCTCCTTGAGGTCCAATGTTACCAGCCAAGACTCCTTGCCCAGCATGGGAAGAAGCTGCTGTAATGTGAGCATCTTGAATTTTGGTACAATTAAAAAAGTGTTTAGGATGGATAGGTCCAATATAGGTCTCCAATCTTTTCCCTTCCTTGGTACCAGGAATAGTCTGGAATAAAAACCTTGACCTTGTTCATGCGTAGGTACCTCTTGAATAGCTTTCATGTCTATAAGATCTGTAATTTGTTTTTGTGCCTCTGCCTTTTGATTGTGTGGCAGATTTGGCATGCCTCTCATTTTTGGAAGGGTGTGAAAATGGAATCTGTAGCCTCTGTTTATAATGTCCAGGATCCATTTGTCCTTTGTGACAATATGCCAATTTTTTGAAAATAATGCCAGTTTTCCTCCTAAGGGTACTGCCATTTGAATCCTGCTTGGCATGCAAAGGGGAAAGTCATTGGGCTTGCTTTCTGAATGATTGCGAGGTATCCTCACCACCTCTTTGTGTAGGAGCTTGCCATTGTCTGCCTCTAAACGATCCTTGGGATTGTCCTCTGCCCCTCGGGTGCCTGTATCTACCTCTCTAGGGTCTGTCCGTAGCTGGAAAGGACCAATTTTTAGAAGGCCAATTTCTACTGAAACGTGGGGGTTGTACCTGTAGAAAATCTTTCACAGTTTGCATTGATTTAGCCTTTTCCTCCATTTTCCTTAATACCTCCTCAGCATTAGCACCAAATAATACATCCTTTTGTAGAGGGGCATCTAGTAGTTTAGCTTTGACATGATCAGGCAAGGTTTGTTTCTTAAGCCAGGCATGTCTACGTATGACTGATCCTGTAACAGCAGCTCTACATGAGGCCTCTAGAGCATCAAAACCACATTGCAAGGTATGCTTACCCACTTGTTCTGCACTATGCATCAAATCCTGCAAAACTCCTTCAAGTCTGGTTGTTCAGGTTGTGACATTTTACTTTTCAATTGTGATAACAAAAACTGTTGGTATTTTAGCATATGAAATTGACAGTTTAAGGCCCTCATGGATAAGGTAGCCGAGGTATATACCTTTTTTCCCCACCTTTCTAAGGATCTGGAGTCTCTCTCTCGGAAGGTAATGGATTTTTAGCAGTGGAGGCCTTAACTCCCTTGGGGCCCTGTGAGATGGTTTCTGGGTCAGCAGCATGGCTTTTGTATAGAAATTGGTGTGAGTCAGGAACCCTGTAGTACCTGTCTGGCTTAACTGGAGCTGGGGGTAGAGAGTCCGGGTTAAGGCAAGCCTCCGAGTAAACATCATCTAGGATGTCCAAGACAGGAGGTATAGCCAAAGGCCTGTGCTGAGGTAGCAAGAGAAATTCCCTGAGCCTTTTCTTTGAATCTGAATAATCTTGGCATTCCCAGTGGACGTGTTCCCTTAAGGTATGCAAAGTTTCCCCAAATGAATAATCCTCTGGAGGTGAGACAGAAGGGATGGACTCCTCCACATCAGAGTCTTCAAAAGGAGAGTAAGAATGTTCCTGATCATCAGAGTGTCCTGAAATAATGGAGCCCTGATCAGAGGAGGGGGAATCTTCCTCCACTCTGGGCCTTTTGTCCGGAGGGGGCTGAGAACCTCTGATAAGAGTAATTAAATCCTCAGCCATTTTAAGCATCTGTTTCTTAAGCATGGGGCCTGGAGATGGGCCCTGTGTAGTTGGTCTCTTAGAGTGCAAGGTTGCTTTAGACTTTGTGAAAGCCTTGATGGAGAAAGAAGAGGAAGGTCTGAAAACACCTTGAGTGGAGGTGGACCTGTCCACATTCTGAGTTTCAACGCCAAGAGTGGCTTCGGTATCTGTAGTCGGGGTGTGGGCTGAGGAGCCTGCGACCTCGGGCACAGGAGACACCGTCAAAGAAGTGTTGTCGGTAGTCAGGGGCTGCGTAGGTGTCTCGCTGAGAACCGGACCACGTGTAGTCGGCTTTGGCGTGGTGTCGGTAGAGGCCGCGACCTCATGTGCCGGTCCTTGTCTTTGTGTTTTTTAGACAAAACCGGAGTCGGAATATCCGACGACATAGTATAGTTAAATGCTTTCCCAAAATAATGCTGGGCGAACTCCGCCCAACGCTTAATAGTGCGTTTATTGAATTAGCACAAAAGCGACAGACCGAGATGTCATGGTCTGGGCCTAAACAAGGTATACAGAGGGAATGGAAATCCTTATGCGGTATTTGCTTCCACAAGAAATACAATTATTAACTTTGTCTGACATCGGTCTGAGGCAAGAAAAGTTTCCCCAACGGGGTACTTAGCTTTTAAGAAGACTTTGGTTTCCAAATTTTCATAATCTCAGGAGCTGGCCGACCGGCACTTGTGAACTGCTTCTGCTTCGGGCACTGCGCGGCAAGAAAGACTGAAGAAAATGGCGTCGGCTGGTTCGTTTATACCCCTGTCGCACTGACGTCAGGGAAGAAGCGACGACAACCGACGCCGGACCTAGACTTTGGAATTCGGCCGACCGAGGACCCGCCTGACGGCAGGAGAACCCATCTGTTATGACTGCAGCTGTATGCACGATGAACATCACATGGCTTGAAGAACTGACGGGCATGCTTGATAGCATCGCTTATCTGAGAACACATGGCTTGAAGAATTGATGGGTATGCTTGATAGCATCACTTATCTGAGAACACACGGCTTGAAGAACTGATGGGCATGCTTGATAGCATTGCTTATCTGAGAACACATGGCTTGAAGAATTGATGGGTATGCTTGATAGCATCGCTTATCTGAGAACACATGGCTTGAAGAACTGATGGGCATGCTTGATAGCATCGCTTATCTGAGAACACATGGCTTGAAGAACTGATGGGCATGCTTGATAGCATCGCTTATCTGAGAACACATGGCTTGAAGAAGTGATGGGCATGCTTGACAGCCTCACTTATCTGAGAACACACGGCTTGAAGAACTGATGGGCACGCTTGATAGCATCGCTTATCTGAGAACACATGGCTTGAAGAATTGATGGGTATGCTTGATAGCATCGCTTATCTGAGAAGACATGGCTTGAAGAATTGATGGGCATGCTTGATAGCATCGCTTATCTGAGAACACATGGCTTGTTGAACTGATGGGTCTGCTTACAGACAGAGCTGACACTGATGTCTTGTGCTTGCAGTAAACAAGATAGCAAACCCAAATAAAACATGAGCAGGATAAAGTTTCACCAACAACAGCTTAACATACTAGGCCATGTCAATCCCTGAGCTGTTGGACATGCTCCACTTAAAGAAATCCCAAGCCCTCAAAGCCACATGCTCCAGGGATCTAAACCTTGTCATCACAATGAACAAAACATGCTGGAGGGATAGGTTCCTGACCCAGAGACTCCCCATACTCTGGAATAGACTGCTCATACATGTCAAGCAGAGCGCCTCCTTGGCCCTCTTCAAAAGGAACCTTGAAGATTGGATTAGAGACAGGAAATTCACCCTGGAGATCACGTCAGTTGCCCTGCTAGACAGGGGTCCAGGGAAGTAAATATTGTGGGAAGAAATATCCGGGGAATTGTTTGGCTAGGCTTGTATAGGCCCTAGGGCCAATAGCCTAGTATCAACCTATGAACCAACAACAGTGTATTTGCTTACATTCTGCTTTCCTCTGGCTTATTAGTAAGATCTCTTGCCACACAACTCCAAGACCATGGGTTTGATTCTGGCCACCAGACACTACCTGTGTGGAGTTTGCATGTTCTCTCATCATCTCTGTGGGCCTTCTGTGGTTCTTTAGTTCCCTCCCACTTCCAGTAAAAAACGGCTACACTAAAATGTCCTTAAATATTATATCCAGCCTTGACCCTTGATATGGCTCAAAAAGGGTCGAAGGACCAATTTTCATACATGGTTAGCAAATGTATTAAAATTAAATTATGTTACATGTTAACACACATTGGGCAAACACTGCGCCTCTATAATCCTACAAAAACAGAATAGTAAACCTACCTGTCTTCAGTTCAGAAGGGATTTAAAGATGCCTGAAGAGCAGCTAAAGCTAAAATGCACATACAAGATAAAAGATAAAAAAATAAAAAAGAAAGGCAACACTATGAAGCCTACGAGGACCTTTTTCTGCACAGGCATGTAGTATCTTAAAGTATATTGCCTCAATCCATCAGAATTACAAAATTCATGACTGCGCTGTCTCACACAAAATAACTTCGCCCATTAATTTCAGTTTGCTTGCTCAGCATAGTGTTTGCTTAATTAGAAGTTATGTACTCACCATAACGTTCCATCTGAGTAGGTGACTTCATTCGGATGCAACCTGTGGGTATCGGATCCGACCTCGGATCCGAGCCGGCAATTCAAAAGCTTAGGCTCCGAGCTCCTAGCTCCTCCCTCTTACCCATAACCCCTTGCCAAGCCCTGACTGACCTCAGATTGAGTTTGCCTCAAAATACTGACCACAGTACACTAAAACAGCATAAATACTCGCTCTATAAAGGTCAGGGGGATGGAGGATGGTTCATCGAATGAAGTCACCTACTCAGATGGAACGTTATGGTGAGTACATAACTTCTAAATCTGAAGTAGGCAGACTTCATTCGTCTGCAACCTGTGGGACAGAGTCCCTAGCTACCTGAATCTTGGGCGTCATGGAAGGATGTTCCGAGCACCGCTGAGCCAAAGGATGCTCTTCCTCTAGAAACAACATCCACCTTGTAATGAGAAATAAAAGTATGAGGCGAGGCCCAAGTAGCTGCCGCAGATATCATCCAACGAAACACGGGACTTAAAGGCGGCTGACGTAGAAACTGCCCTAGTAGAATGAGCCGTAACCCTCTGAGGAGCAGGTCTGCCTGAAGTGTCATATGCCTGCAGAATGCAATTAGCAATCCATTTAGATAGAGTGACTTTAGATACTGCTTTACCCAGAGCAAATTTAGCAAAGGAGACGAACAGCTGATCTGATTTCCTGTGGCCAGCTGTCCTGTTAATATAAAAACATAATTGTCTATGAACATCCAAGGAATGCAATTTGTATTCTCCTTTGTTTGAATACTTGGGAAAAAACACAGGCAAATTGATTGACTGGTTAATATTGGATTGAGAAGAGACCTTCGGAAGAAAAGATGGATTGGTCCTGAGGCACACCCTATCAGGGAAGAAAGAAAGATAAGGCGGTTTGACACAAAGAGCCTGAAGCTCAGACACCCTTCTGGCTGAAGTGATAGCTACCAGAAAGGCAGTCTTCCAGGAAAGGTACTTTAAATCAGCAGAAGCTGCAGGCTCGAAGGGAGGAGCAGTAAGGGCCTGCAGGACTAAAGACAAGTCCCAAGGCGGTACAACCTCCTTGACTGGAGGCCTTAACAAAAAAACTCCTTTGAGAAAAGTTTTGCATAATTTCGCCGTCATAAGGGGAGCTGTGTCATGACCAATGTGATAATGCGAGATAGCCGCCAATTGTACCTTAATCGTGGAAGAACTAGCCCCTTGATGAAAGAGGTCTGTTAGAAAATCCAGCACCGCAGACATAGGTGCTGAAAAAGGATCCACAGTTCTCTGTCCTGCCCATATAGAGAACCTCTTCCATTTACTCCGATAAACCTGTCTGGTGGAAGGTTTATGAGCAGCCACCAAAATGGCCTTGACCGGTGAAGAGATACCGGAGTCCTAATTAAGGTTGGAATTGGAGCAGCCAAGCTGTCAACTTCAGGGTCCGCAGATTGGGAACTGGCATTCCCAGAGGGTGAGAGATGAGATCCAAATTGGATCCAGAATCCATGGTGGATTGATTTTGTGAGACCATACAAAGGGGAACCAAGGTTGTCGAGGCCAGAATGGGGCAATGAGAATCATTCTGCTCCCCAAACTGTTGGCTTTCTGCAGAAGCCTCTGCATCAGAGGAAGTGGAGGGTAGGCATAAAGGAGACCGGGAGGCCAAGCATGCACCAGAGCATCCTCGAACTCCCTGGTGGGGGAAGCAGAGCGAAGAAATTGTCGCATTTGGCGTTTGAGGGAGAAGCAAAAAGATCGCAACAGGGTTGCCCCCAAACGGCAAAAATCTTCTTCGCTACTTGAAGATTGAGGGACCACTCGTGGAGAAAGGATGGTGCGACTGAGCTTGTCCGCAAGGATGTTGGACTTTCCCGGAATGTGCGTTGCTACCAGAAAGCGCTTGGTGGAAATTGCCCATTCCCAGACTCTCATGGCCTCTCGACAAAGGGGGGTAAGACCTGGTTCCTCCCTGCTTGTTGATATACCAGACTACCGACATGTTGTCTGTCTGAATCGCAATAGTCCCTGAAGGAAGAACGTGGTGAAGTGCTTGCAACGCTAGGAGCACCGCCCTCATTTCCAGGACATTTATATGCAATGACGTCTCTGTGGGATTCCACGTGCCTTGGAAAATCTATTCCGCAGAATGCCCCCACCCGAGGCAAGAAGCGTCCGTGGTCACTGTGGCTCGGGAAATGCAGCGCAAAAAGGTCTCCCTGCCAGGGGCTCCGGAGGAAGAAGCCACCACAGAAGGGAGTCCCTGCACGCTCTGCTGACCGCAATCGGAGCGTTTAGAGACGAACAAAGAGGAGACCACTGAACTTGAAGGGTCCATTGAAGAACCCGCATGCGTAAACGGGCATGAATTAGAAGCGGGATAGCTGCCGCCATAGAACCTAGGGCCCTCAGGACCGAAGCTGCAGTTGGAGAAGGTTGCAGGATTGCTGTCACATGACACTTCAGGCTGGCGATACGGTCTGGGGTGAGGAAGGCTCGCATTGATCTGGTGTCTAGTGTTCCTCCTATGAAATCTATAATTTGAGTTGGATTCAGAAAAGATTTCTCCCAGTTGATCGTGATGCCCAGCCTTGGTGCTAGTTGAAGAAAGTAATCCCTGGCTGAGCACAGAAGATGCCTTGATGATGCCGTCAGGAGCCAGTCGTCCAGGTACGGAAAGACCTGTAATCCCTGGAGCCTCAGGTGGGCCGCTACCACCGCTAGCACCTTGGTAAACACCCTGGGGCTGAGGTGAGACCAAAGGGAGGACCCTGAACTGATAATGACTGGCTCCCAGCCGAAGCGAAGAAACCTCCTGGATCATCTGTCCATCCGAATGTGGTAGTACGCATCCTTGAGGTCTATGGAACACATCCAGTCGTTCTCCCTCAAGAGGGGAGTATAGATTGCAGGGTGACCATCCGGAACTTTTGCTTGGTTACTGACAGGTTCAACTGGGAAAGGTCTAAGATTGGTCTTAAGTCCCCATCTTCTTTGGCACCAAAAGAACCTGGAGTAAAACCCTAATCCGGCTTGATCTGGGGGACGCTGGATGGCTCTTTTCTAGCAGCTGCTCGATTTCGATAGCTGCCTCCCTTTGGTCGGGTGGAACATCTGGGAGGCTGCGAGATTTGGGAATCTTGAATAGGGTATTGAATATCCTCTGGATATAAGTCAAGCACCCAACTGTCTGTTGTTATGGACTCCCAAGAAGTCAGGTGCATCAAAACCGCCCGACTGCCTCCAGAGACGGACAGCCGGGCAACCCTTCAGGGCTGCTGCGTGGGTCTCTCAGAGAAGGGTTCTCTGGACCCAAAATTGCCAGGAGCCCCCTGCCTCTGGCACGACCTCCCGTCCTCCTCTGCCGCGGAAGGACTGGTTATCCGGAGCAGGTTGGGACTGCTGCGACTTCCGAACCACATCTTCTTCTGTCCCTTTTGGTTCTTAGAGAAGGACCTCTGGGGAGCTGAGAAGCGGACTCGACGGCAGACAGCGTCTTCCGCCCTTTTCGCTCTGGACTAATGTCTCGCGAACAGTCTTGCCAAACAAGGCAGAACCATCGAAGGGCATTCGAAGGTCGCCTTGAAGGGCTCTGCAAAATCACAATGGCGGAGCCAGGCCTGTCGCCTCATGACTAGGCCTGCTCCGCTGGCTCTAGCGGCTCCCTCAGTAGCATGAGACAGCAGCCGCATAGATGTATTGGATACTGATCTGAGAGTGGCCATTCGGGTGGAGTAAACCTGTTTATCCTCACCGAGATGGACTCGGGGAGATGCAGCGTATTCTTTAATCAGATCCCGCTGCATCCTAATGACATGTGCCATGTAGTTCAGCTCTCAAGGAGAAGGTCGCTGAACTAAAACTCGCTTCCCAATGCGATCCATCGAACGGGACTCCTTGCCCGGAGGATGGACGGAGGGACTCTCCTGGGCCAATTCCCTCTTCGTGGCTGCAGCCATCATCATGGCATCTACTGGGGGACCCTTACTCCAGTGGGTGCGGTCTGATGGAGGAGAAAGAATGCGGTCCGGGCGCTTAGGATAGGCTCAATGGTGTCCGGATCCTTCCACGCCCTGATGGATATAAGATCCACCAGGGGTCAGCAGGAGGGGACACCCAAGAGGTAGAAGGGCCCTCGAATGCCTCCAAGAACACAGACTCGTCCAAGAAGCCTTGGGGCAGACCACCCCCTGATCCTTAACATCTCCATGATGTCTCCAAATGAGACGCCCTCAGGGGTGACCTAGGGAGCCTTCCCTTCATCCAAGTCCGTGTCTTCAGTGACGGACTCAGGGGAGTCCATGTGCCTCCTCTTGCACTTACGCCCGAGGTACTTCATCGGGGCTGTCCGAGGAGTACTCTTCAGCAGTTGGATGTTCCAAGGGAACCACTTGGGACATCGAGGCGGGCTGTCCCTGGGACCGGCTGGTGGGGGCCTGGCCCAACTGCAATGGAGTGCGGGATGGAGCCGTGGCAGGGACCGGGGTCCGGATGTCCTCGACAGTGCCCTTTCCATAACGCTGAAAGCCGAGGGGAGCCAGCTTCTCTAAGCCCCGAGCCGACCCCCACCGGATCCGACGACGGATCGGAGTCGGAGCGAAACCGCCGGATCCGAGACCAGTGTGCTCCGACCTGGACGGAGCCAAGACACACCAGCTCCCTCGGATCCGAGGCTCGGCCTCGGCTCGAGAGGTCGGGTCCGGCACCAAGCACTCAAGGGATGGGACGGATCCGAGGTGCGCCGACCTATCGGATCCGACCCACCCCGGATCCAAATCTGCACGGCACCGATAGCTCCGAACCCGTGGTATGGGTCGGAGAAGGAGCTAAGGGGCAAAAGGGGTCAAGCCCTCCCGGATGGGGGCTAGAGCACTCCCATTTGCATTTGGGCCTGGATGAATTTCCTCATCATCCGTCCATATCAGCTTCGCCATTGAAAAAGTCGATCTAGAGGAGGCCACCAAGCGGACCTAGAGAGCCGCCTCGGTGACCTCCTGGAAGGGCTAGCCTCCTCCTCGGGTCCAGGAGAGAACCGAGGGGAGTGGAGCCGAGGAGGAGGAAAGCTAGAAGGCACAGGGAGGCCCGCTTAGATGGAGGAGCCGAACCAGAAGTTTCGCCTCCTCTTGTGGTGCTTCTCCCTGTGCCTCTCCTTCTGTCTTTCCCTAGAAGAATCCTTCCTCCGCAACTTTAAGGGAGGTTGAGTCCCAGCCGGAGGGGAGAACTCACAGCAACAGGTTGCTGAATGGAAGGGCAGAGGCGAAGCAGTATCTGGGGTAAAAGACCCGCCAGCACCAACTTCGACCTCCTGCTCCTTAAAGCCCGGGTTGAACCCTGCACAAATGGTACAACCAGAAGACAGGTGTTCAACCCCAAGATGACCAGTGTGGCCACCTGCTGGGGACAGCTTATGGCCACACTCGGTACATTTCAAGAAAACAGCCTTAGGGGCTTCAGACATCACAAACCTAAGGCCTAAATACACACACACACAAACAAACTACGAAAACCCGAGAAAAATTAACTAAAGAGGGAGGAAAGCCTTAAAAACACACAACACTAACTAGATTAATAACAAAAACAGAGAATTTGAAAACTTTTTCTGTCAAAAAATCTAATCTTATCTCAACCAACGCCAGGAGCTCTAGAATTCCGTTGCTTCTTGAAAAGCGGCAAACGAAATCTGGGGTCAGTCAGGGCTTGGCAAGGGGTTATGGGTAAGAGGGAGGAGCTAGGAGCTCGGAGCCTAAGCTTTTGAATTGCCGGCTCGGATCCGAGGTCGGATCCGATACCCACAGGTTGCAGACGAATGAAGTCTGCCTACTTCAGATTTTATATTTCTGCTGTATTCCAAATTCTAACTTGTATTACATTTGCACAACATAATAAAAAAATAAAAATACCTATTAGACTGGAGGGAGGTTCTGTGATCAGAACGTACTGGAAGGTGCACTCCCACTGACCATGCATTCACTCATACGTACAAGCCTGAGCAAGCAAGAAATACTAGGTTTGTACTTAACGCTTCTTTTGTTTACACTCCTAGTGTGTGTGTGTGTGTGTGTGTGTGTGTGTGTGTGTGTATATATATATATATATATATATATATATATATATATATATATATATATATATGCGTGTGTGTGTGTGTGTGTGTGTGTGTTTGTGAGACTGTAGGGGGATAGCAGTATTTATTAAAGCAATGCCACTTGACTTAACAGATGCTACAGTTAGACTTTATGTGCGTGTGACTGAGGACAAAGAGACTATTACAAACAATAAGTACCCCTAATTCGTCTCAGAAAAGCTGACAGAGGAGAATACATCACAACAAACTCAATCAAGACAGGAACATTTTATAAATCTGCCAGATATAAATCCAAAATATATATAGAGAAATCATTTTCTAGAGAGGGAGGACAGAAACTCAAACTTTTTTACCTTGTGTCTGTGGTAAAGAACAAGAAGAAATTTCTTACTACATATTGTTAGCATGTGAATAATAGGAAGATGTCAGGGCCACTCTGTTTAACAGGGTCTTTGGGTCCAAATGGTATAATTATGTCAAACGGGATAAGAAAGAAGTATGCAGTATTACATTTTGCACAAAAGGTTTTCTGAAAATAAAATACTAGCTTCGGCATTATGCAAAATACATAACATTAGGAATTTGTAAATGTAAAGAATTTTTCCAATACAAAAAAAAAATAAAATACAGCTAGTTTTCCACAGATGTTCTAAGAGCAATATGAACATCATTACACATTCATGATCACAGCAACTGGTACGCTTACACAATAAAATTAATTTGATCACAGGTATGTATGTATGTATATATGTGTACTTGTATTATGTTTCATCTAAGAAAATGTTCATCCAATCACAAAATATGTAAATATTTAATTTAAAACACATTTAGTCAAATCACATTTCATCAAAAACTTCATATACAGTAAATACTCCTCCAAATCTTAATTTCTGCAGGAGGAAAGCCAACCCTGTACACTCGTACAACACCCCTTAATTAAACATACCAACTGCATGGTCACACAACCACAGAGAGAAGAAAACAACCCACACACATTGAATCACTGTTGATGCACCAATTCATGAGTGGGCATCATACCTCTCAACCTGGAAACATCAAAAATCTGGACAAGGCCCATGATAAATAGGTACAAATCTGTATGTTGATTAACATCAAATTTGCATACATAATTACGTAACCCCACCCGCCCAGTGGAATTGTGGGATACCAACTTTTAAATGCAAACTGAAGAACAAACAACCAAAATATGGTACCAGAGTCCCCCTGCAGCCATTCCAATGTTCCATTACCTATTTCGCTCCATTTACCATAAACACTAATGTGTGCATACTGCTTTACTTCTACTATGATTATTTGGATTTTATTTTTATATTTTACAGCACAATGCACAAATACTAAGACATCTGCTAAACAAAGCTGATAAACAAAGCAATACTGTCTAACAATTGAAAATAGACTTGGCATTAAAAATTGTCTGCCATTGAAACTCACATTCATTGAAACAGCATTGAAACCCACACACCACATCCAAAGAAAATGCATCTGACCAGTGGTAGATAAAGATTACCATTGGGCTGTTTTCAAATCATTGGCCCCTTGCACACAAAACAAGAAACATATGTGTTCTTTGATACACCTTCCTGACTTTATTAAATTATATTCCTTGTATAATACAGCAAACTTAGAGCGTATTTTAAACTTATTGTTTGAACATTTTCCAGTAGGCAATGAAACAAAATGCATGAACCGATAATGACAAAACTGCCCAATTCAGAACATGTCCATTATAAAAGTCTGCTTCCACACCCACACAATATATATATATATATATATATATATATATATATATATATATATATATATATATATATATTTATAATAAATAGAATGACAGTAGTGTAAGCCACAGACATCTTGCACAGCTTCTCACACTTATTTTCAATTTCACTGTTTTTTTTTTTGGGGGGGGCAAACATTTTGGATGTTAGAATAAAATGTTCTGTTACCACAATGCATTTCACTGCCAAGTCTTGAACCCAGGAGCCTGTATTCTACAGTCAGAGCAACATACCACTATGCCAAATCAGTAGTTTCTTGAAAGATAGGAAGACTGAAACTTAAATGGCTATCATTTAGTGAATTCAGTTCTCACTTCTCACCATTGCTCTAGTCTCAACCTCTTAGCACAAAAAACCTGGACAAAGCCAACAATGGGGGAATACAGCCCCAAAATAGGGACACATTTCAAATACTGATCTTCTAAACTTAGAAAACTGTTAGAATAAAAGGTTTTGTGTTCCCATTTAGTTTCTGAAGAATATGAAGTCTGTAATTCAAATGCCTGTCATTATTTAGTGAATTCAAGCCTTCAATGATTTGTCACAATCATGAAAACCACAGATTTTATGAGGAACCGATCAAAAATATGAGGCTTTAATCAGAAGTGGTGGTGGCTAGGGACCTTAGGCTCTTTTTACCCTGTCCAAGTTACAAGGCTTGAGCCTGAGTACCTCTAGCTACAAGGTGTATTAAATTGGGGGAATTTTCTCACACACACACACACACACACACACACACACACATACACACACCCCTTGATCTTCACAGAATAATAAACATGTTTCCTACCAGAATACCGAACAAATGCCGCCGCTGGCAAGTGCAGCCTAATCCCATTTGAAATATACAGCAAAATGATCCATGTGAAATAAAGCGAAAGTGCTCATTTGAATAACTGTTGAAATAAAGTGAAAGCGCTCGTTTGAATAACTGTTTCCTGCTCGCACTTGGAAATCATGGAAACGCATGTGATGACGACAGCTCAAAAAATGGGGAAAAAATTAAAAATAAAAAGCTAATTAAAAGTCAGAAATGGAAGGGTGCCACTCAGGAATCGTGGCACCCCATTATTTGGACCCCAAAACTCAGTAAAAACCAAGTAATTTGGTATGGTTGGGAGGTATGGTGGGCATTAGCAAGGTACGAATGGTGTAATAGACTAATTTGCCTTGTAACTTCTACCATGCTAAACCACATCAGTAAAATAAATAAATAAAATAAATAAATAATACCTTTATTAAATTATCACTTAAGACATAGACAAACATACATTTATATACAAGAAAACAAACTATGTTAACATGTTCATTGATCAAGTCCTGTCTCCCTTAACATTCACTCTTCCTTCAAAACATTATTCAGCATGAATTGTTCCCACAATTTCCATTTTTTTCTATATTTGTTTGTATAATCAGTGCACTTTTATACCCCATCCTCTGCCCCAGGACCTAAGATTACAACCTATTACACTTTAAAAATTAAGATTACATGTTAAACACGCTTTTGTCCAGCCTTTCTTCTCTTTTTATATTGAAACTACTACATTTCTTAATACTAAAAAGAGATGGAAAGCACCTGTTTACTTTAGCATCTATCACATACAAAAATCACTGAAAGTACTTTACTATATCAAGTTCAATTTATATCATAAAATGTTTTATACAAATACTGTTAAGAACAAAAATTTGTTTTACTTAGTTATTTTCCCTCTTTCTCCCACTTTTGTCCCTTTTTAGTGTCCTTCCAAACATTAATGACATGAAGTGGGACATATGCCTGTCAGTCCCCCAACATGTTTAACAAAGTCAACAAAAATCCAGTCTTTCTCAGACACTTTTTCTTGTAACTCCATATTTCACAAATATTAATGATGCTTTATAGTCTCACATTTATTCACTAATTTCAGTGTGCTGGTCTTCTTCCTGTTCCTCTCTATTTTACAACTCCAGCCTCTGGTTTAAGTTAGAGGTACTACTGATTCTCCTAATCAGCTCCTGTGCTTTTTTCTGCCACTTCTCTCTGTGAGCCTTAACATCAGAAGAATGAGAAGCACTGTCCCCTTCTGTTTGATGGCTCATCCTTTGTTGGACAAACTTCTATTCTTCCCTTAGCCTGCTCTGCATCAAAAAATGACTGATCCTCCAGAAAAAAATATTCTGAAGACAATTGGATACAGCAGTTTGAATCTCACACCTGACTCTCAAATTTCCCTAACTGCTGGTATAAACTTGCTTATTTTCTGGCTGGTGTACAGTGAATAATCATTTTCCATAAACACTCTGTCCCCAAATTTAAATATTTTGCCCTTCTCCCACAGTTTTGTCAGAATCAACTCTTTCTTCTGGTAGGATTGCATCTTTACTATTACAGGTCTTGACTGTTTTCTCATGGCCAGCTTTGGAGTATACACGTGATGTGCCCTTTCAATAACCAAATCCTGCTGGGAAATATCGGTCCAGTTACTTATTTGTGCTTTCATAATGTTAATACAGTCAGCTCCTTCCAGTTTCTCTGGTACAGCAGAAAACCTCAAATTTTATCTGTGTGCTCCATTCTCCAACTACCACTACTACGATTTTTGTAGTTTTATCAGTTCATCTCAATAGCTGTTTAAAGCTTCTTCAGTTTTTCCAGCCTTTTCTTTGAGTTGATACGCACCTCCAATGTTTCATTTCTTTTAATCAGCTCTGAGCACACATGACTTATTTTTCTGCTAAATTACTGGAATCCATCTCTTGTACTAAAACTGGAACTTGAACTGCTTCTTGCTGAACAGCTGCAGGATCCTTCACAGTCAGTGTTTCCTCTTCACTTTTTTCTGGTTGATTTTCTTTCAGGATCTCTAAATTTCCTCTTTGCTGGCATTCAGACAGTGTACTTACTAGCCAGTAACTGAATTCTACTCAAGCTAACAATATTACTGGCTGTTGTTTCTCAGTTTCTTTTTCAATTCACTTCAACTTTATTGTCATATGTACTACAGATAGTGTCACAAAGTACAATGACATTCTTACTCTGCAAGTTCTCCAGCAACATATAAAAACAACAACAATTAACAAGAATCAATATAAGACAACAAATAGACAATAATATATATACCAATATCAGTATATATATATATATATATATATATATATATATATATATATATATATATATATCAAACTGTGCAAAAGAGCCAGTGGCAGCAGGTGAATTGAAATCAAAGGGGGGCTGCAGGAGACAGCTGAATGGGCGGGGCCAACAGGAAGGAGTGTGGCCATCTAGAAAGGGGCAGAGCTATGCTCAAAACCACAAAAACTGGGACTTTAATTAAATACGCTGATCTGGGTGCCAAACCGTCATTATGAGAGTCCAATCAAGTCAAAATGAAGTGGAGAAGAAAAAAAAATATTTCAAAGCATCGGCTACATGACAGCTTACTTAATATCTAGATGGAAACAAAAAGGTTGCGAGGCATGAAAAAATAAATTACTTTTTGAATACATTACTGGAATGCCAGTCAAAATCAAGTATAAAAAAAACAAGCAGCACTCAGCTCAAACCACTTCTCCTTGCACTGTAGTTCTAATTACAATTTATATTCAGCTTTATAAAAGTACCAAGTAACATGCTGAAAGTAGCAATCGCTGTGATACCCCCACTTGTAAAAATGTTTCTTATCCAAAAAAGACCTGCTGCCTACAACTATCTACTTGTTTCATGGGGAAAACATGATCAAAGTAAAAAATGAACAGCACACAAGAAACAAGCTCAAGATAAACTGCTTAAAGGATTACTGCACAGATTATGGACCACACATGATAGACTGGCATTCTGTTTAGTTTATGGGTACAGCCTGCAAAGATGACTGCAAGTAACGGGTAAAGCCTGCAAAGATGACTGCAAGTAATGCAGTTCTGAAAATACTGTAATCCTGTCTTTTATTACAAATACTGTTATATGCATAATATGCATAATGCATTTCAATACCTAAGGCTTATACGTTATCTAGTTATGTAAATATTCTCTGCATGGCAACAAAAATAGGCTTTCAATGTTGGTAATTCTTTAACCATATATTTATTAAAGCTTACTTGCATCTTACAGTCTAGGGCGGCCACAGTGGTGCAGCGGTTAGTGTTGTTGCCTCACAGCAAGAGGTTCTCCGGTTCGATCCTTGGCTGGGGTGCCTTCTGTGCAGAGTCTGCATGTCCTTCCTGTGGTCGCGTGGGTTTCCTCCGGGTGCTCTGGTTTCCTCCCACATCTCAAAGACATGCTGTAGGTGGACTGGACACTCTAAATTGGCCCTAGGCATGAGTGTGAGCGTGTGTGTGCCTTCTGTGGAAGGTTGGGCACCGGGCTGGAAACTCGACACTGTAAAAACTCTACTGCCAATCATGAGCAGACAGTTGATCCGCTGTGGTGACCCCTAACCGGGAAAAGCTGAAAGAAGAAGAAGACTTGCATCTTACAGTCTCAGACAAGCTTACTTGATGGTCATTAAAGCATTGCTACTTAAACACAGAGCAACAGGCACTGCAACAACATGCATTTTCTGAATAATATGCATAAATCAACAGTATAAAAATATGACAGAAAACCAGAACATTCTGCAAAATCAAGGACAGATGTAAAGCCACTGTAGTACTTGTGTCTACCTTGGATGGAGGGATACTCTGTACACTTACACTGCATAACTGCTCCTTGCCTTGCTTGAACACATCCAGAGTCGCTACACATTTGTCATACTTCTCAACTTCTGAGCAAGAAATCTGGACAAAGCCATAAAGGGAAGTGGGACAAAGGCCCAAAAATAAGGAATTTATTTTAAATATTGCTCTTATAAACTTAGAAAGATAATAGAATAGTAGGTCTTGCATTAGTATGAATTTTCTGAAGGGTATGAAATCTGAAACTCAAATGTCTGTCATTATTTTATAACTTCGATCTTTAATGATTTGCCAGAAAACCACACTTTTATGAAAAACGGACCAAAACTGTGATGCAAAAATATAAAATAGCCACACAATACAGCTGGGAACCTGCCAAAGGAGGGACACTTTTTAATATTAGTACTGTTAAGTTGAGCAGCTGGCAAAATGAGAGAATCTATATGCATTTCTGAAATAAAAGTAATCTATAACTCTGATCATTACAATTACTTATTAATTGTAAACCTTCCTCATTTTCTTCCAAAATTGCCATTTTGACGAGGGGATTATTGGGGGAGAGCAACATTTTGAGCCAAAATCAGGGACATTTTAGAGGTTTGGATATACATAATTCTATAAAGCGATTTATTTGCGAGTACCTCTCAACCTCAATGCAGGAAATCTGGACAAGGCCAACTACATTGGGGGAACATACAAACAGTACTAAAAATTGCTCTTGTTTAAACTTAGTTGTTAGAATAACAGGTCTTGCTTTAGCATGCATTTTTCTGAAGGGTATGAAGCCTGAAACTCAATGTCTGTTATTTACTGACTTCATTCCTAAATGATTTGCCAGAAAACCACAAATTTTACAAGGAACAAACCAAAAATAAGAAGCAAAAATCTATTCATTCTGTGAAAATCTGGACAGTTGAGAAGTATAGTTCAGCCAGGGCTGTCTTTGAGTTTGCCACCCTTCCCTCCTTACAAAATCATGGTCGAATGGGGCCCCCCCCCTATAGCCATTCCAATATTCCATTACTTGGCTATTTCATCCCATTTACCATAAACACTGTAATGTACATATTGCTTTATTTCTATGATGATTTGGATTTCATTTAAAAGTGTTATTTTACATTTTACAGCACAAATACTAATAGACATCTGCTAAAAAAAGCAATCCAGTCTCACAATGAAAATAGACTTGGCATTAAAACTTTTCTGCCCTTGAAACTCACATTCATTGAAACAGCATTGAAACCCACATTCAAAGAAAATACATCTAGCCAGTGGCAGACAAAGATTAACTTTTGGCTGCTTTCAAATCATGGGCCCCTTGCACAGGAAACATACCTGTACATGTGTTCTTTGATACACCTGCCAGATTGTATTAAATTATATTATTTGTATAATACAGTACAGTTGTTAACAGCATTTTAAATTTATTGTTTTGAACATTTTTGCAGTAAACAATGAAACAAAATGCATGCACCAATAATGACAAAACGTCCCAATTCAGAACATTTCCATCATAAATGTCTACTCAAACATCTAGAATCCATCAGTATCAGTAAATATGCACAATCTCTGCAGAAGTAAAAGTCATCTAAATAATTCCACACTAAAGATCTGTAACTAACAAAGAGGTTGCTGCTAGCAAACAACTTTATATTTCATTGTTTCATCTACAAATTGCCTATGTTACATTAAAAAATGATAAGCTAGTAATAGGGCACGGATAGCAAACTGATAACAGGTTCATAGTTACTAGGTATCTACACCAAAGAGGTCATTCTCAGGACTGCAGGAACCACCCCCTTAAAAGTACAACACAGTACAGTATCAGCAATGCATCTACATACAGTGGAAGTAGAACCCACAGCCTTCTGCATCAAAAGCAAGTATTCAACCTGTTATGCTATTAACAATGCAAGCAGACTCAACATAAGCAGCAATAAACTTATTTTCCCCTGAAGTTCTTAGCTCCTTGCAAAATCTACTAGACACTCAACTGTATCTCTCAACTTTGTACCACAAGAAATCTGGAAAAAGCCAAAATTTATTGGGGGGGGGACGACAAAAGCCCAAAAGCCAGGGACACATTTTAAAAATTGCTTGTATAATCTTGGAAAGTTGCTAGAATAAAATGTTACCACTATGCATTTCACTGCCAAGTCTTGAACCCAGGATCCTGTGCACTTCAGTCAGAGCAACATACCACTATGCCAAATCAGCTGTTTCTTGAAAGACAGGAAGAATGAAACTTAAGTGGCTATCATTTAGTGAATTCAGTTCTAACCAAATCTCTCAACCTCTTAGCACAAAACACCTGGACAAAGCCAATAATGGGGGAATACAGCCCCAAAAATAGGGACAAATTTCAAATAGTGATCTTATAAACTTAGGAAATTGCTAGAATAAAAGGTTTTGTGTTACCATGTACTTTCTGAAGAATATGAAGTTTGAAATTCAAATGCCTGTCATTTTCCAGAAAACCACAGATTTTATGAGGAACAGAACAGAACAAAAACATGAGGCAAAAATCTGAATAGTTTTCACAAGTGGTAGTGGGTAGGGAATTCAGGCTCTTGCTACCTGCACCCAAGGTACAGGGTTTGAGCCTGAGTTACTCTCTCTAGCCACCAGGTATATTTCCTGAAGTTTCTGTCTAGCCAACAGGTATAGTTAACTGGGGCATTACACACACACACACACACACACACACACACACACACACACACACACACACACACACACACACACATACCGGAGTTCAGAATTGCAGCAGCTTCATTCCACAAAGTTCCATCTTCCTGCAGCAGCTTCGTTCGAAATAATATAAAGTCCCATCTTTCCACGAGAACAGCTATCCATACATGCCTGTAGACGTTGCAGTCCAATCCCCTTCCATCTGGGCATCTGTACTCTGATGCCTTCTCTTCATAATCCGGACTGGTTAAACAGCAGTCCAGATTCCCACACGCATGTGCAGAGGTCTGGTAACTCACTGAGCATGAATGCGCAGAGTTCTGCGACTCGCAGCTAATTATTTTATTTTATTTTTTTTTATTTTATTTTACAGCTGGTGGCTGCAGTCCTGCAGTCCAATAGCACAAGTCGTCCCTGAAAAGAGTGCATTTGTGCAAAAAAAGCTCATTTTCCCATGAATCTGAACAAACCTACAATACTGGAGGGAGAGGTAGCATGTGAGTTTTATTAAACAGTCTAATAGCTTGAGGTATAAAACTGTCTTTCAGCCTGGTTGTTCTGGTCACCATGCTCCTATAACGCCTCCCTGATGGTAGCAGCATAAACCGTTTGTGTTGTGGGTGGGCAATGTCCATGATAAAGTTTTGAGCCCTCCCAAAAACTCTTTTGGTGTAGATGTCCTCCAGTGCAGGAAATGTTGCTACAATGATGTTTGGCACAGTTTCTATTACTTGTTGCAGAGCCTTGTGATCCCATATTGTACTATTCCTGAACTATACTGTAATAGAGTGGAAGACAATGCTCTCAATTGTGCATCTGTAGAAGTTACTGAGGATGGTATTGGGCATGCCAAACTTCCTCAGCCTTCTCAGAAAATACAGTCACCTCTGGCTTTTCCCTACCAGGTCTGTGATGTTATGAGTCCAGGTAAGGACCTCAAAAACATTAATATCAAGGAATTTGAATGTAGCCACTCCTTCCACCTCAGACTCTCTATTCCTGCATGTATCAATGATCACCTCTTTCATTTTGCTGGTATTAAGAGAGAGATTACTGTTCTGACACCACTTCACAAAGTTCTCCACTTCCCTCCTATATGCTGACTCATCGCCGCCAGTGACCAGAACAATGACTTTTCTATCATCCGCCAATTTATCATGTTGAGAAGCAACACAATCATTAGTGAAGAGGGTGTACAGCATTGGTCTCAGCATACAGCCTTGTGGAGTTCCTGTATTTATTATTATTGTTTTCGAGAAGTTATTCTCCAAACTGACTGACTGTGATCTGCTTGTTAAAAAATCCAAGACCCAATTGCAAAGAGTCAGTAGCACAGCCAGTACGGACAGCTTATTAATGAGCTTCATTGATAACACCGTATTGAAAGCCGAACTATAATCAATAAACAGCAATCGAGCATAACAGTCCTTATTCTCCAGATGAGTAAGAACCGTATGCAATGTTGTACAGACTGCATCCTCTGTCAACCTTCGGTCTGTATGCAAACTGCAGGGGATACATCGTATCCGGTATAACTGACTGAATATGACTCATAATGAAGCTCTCAAAGCACTTCATGGGAGTCAATGCAACTGGCCAGTAGACATTCAGGCAGTTGGCTTTGCCCTTTTTCGGCCGTGAAATAATAGTGGTTGCCTTATAACAAATGGGAATTGTAGCTTGTGCAAAGGAGAGACTGAATATATCTGCCAGGACATGAGTGTTCTTCCAGCAATATTATCTGGACCAGTTGCCTTCCGGGGATTTATCCTCCTCACGGACTTTAACAAACTTGCTGGTGATATTGTGAAAGGTGCTGGTGACTCCTCTCTGTCCCTCTTTCTTACGGTGGTACCCTTTGACTCAGTGCTTTGGACCTCAAACTAGGCATAAAATTCATTGAAATTGTCCAGTGAAAACAGGCTGTCAGTAGTCATCCCTCTGCCATTGTCTCTGTAGCCTATGATGCTTTACAGGCCTTGCCACATACGTCTTCTATCAGCAGTCAAATAACAGCCTTCCAGCTTATGACTGTAATTCTCTTTTGCTGCACTGATAGCTCTGTGCAAGTCATATCTAGATTTTTTTATACTCGCTGATACTGCCTAATGTACATGTCTTGGAGCAGGCATGAAGCACAGACCGATCCTCTGAGTTAATCCATGATTTATTACTTGGATATATCCAGATGTCTTTATGGGGCACAGTGAGGTTGGTGCATGTGCTTATGTAGCTGGAATCTATGGAACTGTATTACTCCAGATCAACAATACCATCCTCATTCATAGCAGCCGTCTTAAAAACATCCCACTGAGTACACTGAAAACAGTGATGAAGCTCCTGTTCATATTCCTCTGTCCACACCTCAACAGTCTTTTTTATAATGGAAGCTTGTTTGAGGAGCTGTTTATATTCCAGGTAGGAAAATAGAGAAGTATGATCCCGAATGACCAAAATGAGGGTGAGATATAGCCTTGTATACCCCCTTCACATTACTGCACACATGGTACAGCCCCGTATGCCCATTCACATTACTGCACACATGGTTCAGCATTGTATGCCCCTTTGCATTACTGTACACATGGACCAGCCTTATATGCCCCCTTCACATTACTGCACACATGATACAGCCCTGTATTCCCCCTTCACATTACTGCACACATGATCTAGTACATTTTTCTTCCATGTAGGGAAGGTAACATATTGCTGGTATGCTGGCATCAAAGACTGTAAGTTGCAATGATTAAAGTCACCAGCTACTATAAACACTGAATCATGATGTTTATTTTTTAGTGCATTTATAGTCTCATACAATGTCCCCAATGCAGCCAAGCAATTAGCTTGAGGAGGGATATAAACAGCTAAGGTAAACACTCTTGGTAGATACAAAGGTCTGCATTTCAGCATTAGGTGCTCTACATCACTTGAGCAGTGTTTGCCAACAATCTGCACATCTGAACACCACCTGTTATTAAATATAGATGCAAGTACCCCTGCCTTTGATTTTACCTGATGCCTCCATGTAGTCCCCACAATAGAGTGACTATGCAACCGGACAACTGAATAAGGAATACTATCCAATAACCAAGTTTCTGTAAACATCAGTATACAGCAATCTCTCATTTATCTCTGGGTCACATTTCTAGTTTTGAGATCATCCATTTTGTTCTCAAGAGAATAAAATTAGCAAGCTGGAGGCTAGGAAGGTGTGGTCTGCTGGCCCTGGCCTTTAATTTCACATGTAAACCACCTGTCCTGCCTCTCCTGCCTCTCCTCTTGCACCTCTGCTTGAGACACTCCTTCCTTCCGCATTCATCACCTAACTCCCCTGCTTGATGGCCTTGTCTGCAGGGATTTATGAGAACATGTTTCCAATCTGATAAGCAAGGAATAATATCACAACACAAATTGCCAATCTCTAATAATGTTTCTTTACTGTATATAATCAGTGCAGATGAAGTTTGCATGTTTAAAAACTTAGAAACCACCACCAAAACAAATAAAAACACTTGTAAGAGGAGAACGCAGAGACATCAGCCATGACGGGTGTCATCTTGCAGCAGAAAAAAAAAACAGTTAGAGCTGAAATTAAATTGAAGTCCTAAACCACATTAGTATTGATTTTCAGTAGCCTACTATGCTTTTCTATCATATATGATTAAATTAAATGTGTCCTACATCAGATGTTTACATATTTTCAGTTTAAATTACTAGTAGAGGAATTGTCACATGACCATACCTCTCAACTGTACAGATTTTCACAGAAAATCCAGATTTTTGCTTCATATTTTTGGTACAATTTTTCATAAAATTGTGGGTTTCTGGCAAATTAGTGGTAAATCATTAAAGACTGAAGTTAGAAAATAATGACAGACATTTGAGTTTCAGACATCATAACCTTCCAAAAATTCATGCTAATGCAAAACCTGATAGTTCATCAACTTAATAAGTTTGTAAGAGTAATATTTAAAAATTGTCCCTATTTTTGGGCCTTTGTCACACTTTTATTAATGGCTTTGTCCAGATTTCTTGATCTAAGAGGTTGAGAGGTAGTCCCATACATAGAATGGAACACCCAAAAGATGTGCTTAATGTTGTATGTTGTATCTTTCGGCTTTTCCCAGTTAGGGGTCGCCACAGCGGAACTCCGGTCAGCTAATGATTGGCAGTAGATTTTTACGTACTGACTTACCAGGCCTGATGCACAACCTTCAACGAAGGTACGCCCATTCATGCATGTCTCCACACAGAAGACACTTTAGCTGAGAATCGAACAGGACAACGTCTTACTGTGAGGCGACAATGCTACCGCAGCACCACCACCGCAGCAAAAGATGCTGACACA